>NC_142872.1:123327500-123480000 GCF_051225735.1 Oryctolagus cuniculus
GTCCAGCAGAAAAATGAAATGATTTAGTGAATGTATACCATTGTCTCCACTATAGCCTTTATCCCCTTCTTTATTTCTATTAGTGTGAGTATTTTGAAAGTTTCAAAGCCTCTACAATTCTTAGATGTCAAGGAGCTGCATACTAGGTCAGAGGAGAGTTTTGGGGATACACAAATAATAGCAGTTTTCACATCTTGCACTGCCCACTTTTTCCTTGCCCATGATTTTCTGTAGCTGTTTCCTATTCAGTTCATTTTGAAAACATTCATTGAGATCCTACCACAATCCAAGCACTGTCCTAGGGCCTGTGGAATCCATGATGAGTAAGACAGTCTCTGTCTTCAAGATGCCCAGTCTAGTGTGATCCTCTCCTACCCATGACCAAACATTGACTCCAAAGGTCTTCTCTGGTGTTTTCCCCCTCTTAACATCTCCAAGCTCCTTCAGAGAAAATAGGTCATCTCTTTCCCTACCAGCTCTACACAGCAACTCTCTGCTAGTGGAGTCCTAATGGTTTTTCCAACAACACTAGTTTTTCCAAATTCCTTCTTCAAATATCACTGGAATTAACTCTGAGAGATAAGTCTAGATAACATTACCCAGCACAACATCCTTCATGTTACGGAGGTTCTCTCTAGATTGTGTCCTAAGGTGTGACCCAGTCTCACTGGTGTTCCCTAGCACAAGGGAAAGTCTCCTATTTCCTGAGTTCCTCTGATTGTCCTGAGGCTCACAGTGAAAGTCGTTGCATGCTTTCTAAGGGAATCTGTTCCTGAGTAACTAGATTTTTCAACAGCCCTAAGTTCCCCTTAGAGAAAAGAGGCACTTAGTGCAAATCAGGTTCCCAACCCAGCCCCTGATACCTCTTTTCCCCACAGGAGAAATGCAAACTAAAGTTTGTAATAACCTGAGGTTGTGTATATGTGTGTGAATGTAGCTATCATCTTCATTTAAACACAGACTGTATATGTGTATATGGATGTGTAAAATGAAAATTTATATGTAAATTTAACACATGTATAGATTTATTTATTTCTATTTTATATATGCTCATATACATGAAACAAGAAATTGTAAAGCATTTTTAACAGAATGACTTAAGCCTGTTTAAAATAAGTTTACCAGAGCAACACACATTTTTTAAACAAAGTCTTTAAAACACTAAAGATGCCAAGTATCTCCAAATGAATTTTCTGGAAGAAGTCTCAAAACTTTGTCTCCAATCATTCCCTATCAAACTGGGAAGGAGGAGATGTTTTATTTCAGTGAGTGTACCTCTACCCTTCTTCATTTTGAATATATTAAAAATTCTTAAAATATCTTTTTCTGCATAATTCCTTTGAATGCTAAATTCTCACTACATCTAAAGTATTATAAGAGAAGCTACAGTTGTCCTCAAGGAAGAGATCAAAGAAGGGAAAAACCTATCAATGAGTACAATATAATTCAAAACCTCTTAAAATGTCCCCAAGTATGGAGGGACTTTCCAGGAAAATCTCTGAGAAATGGATATTTTTGATCTTGCTTTATCTTACACAGGAAACCAATCTCCAGGTATTCCTTCTTATAATTCCTTTACAAGTTTCCTCCTCAGGAATTCCTAAAGTACCTTACTCAAGAGGCATATAGATTTCCCAGTTAGAAAGTTATGGGGGAATGGCATGAGCATGTATCTCGAGAATGTTTACTTGTGTAGTCCCAACATTAGCTATCTATATACTTACACCACCAAGACAACCACTTTGTTTAGTGATAAACTGCACAACAGTGAAATTACATCGCCCTTCTTAGACATAAAGCAAACACAAGCATAATTACTATTGTCAATGAGCTAACAATCTAGAATTAGAAGCTCTGATTGAAATGTAAGCTCTACCTGAGGCGGCCTCATTCACCACTCAATCCCTATTGCCTAGAGCGGTATCTGTTATATGGTAAAGTCCTCAAGAACAATTTGTTGAGTGAATGGAGATCAAAGCACGGAGCAATGTGTCATCAAGTGTTAAAACTTTAAGGATAGCAAGAATATCCAAGCCTCTCCCAAGATGGGAAAGTTGAGCAGAGCCATGAAGAATGGTAGAGAGCAGAAGAGTGGGGAAACCAAGCAAAGACAAAAGATGGAAGAAGTGGCTCTGGAAGCATTGAGCAGCATGCAGTGGGAAGATGGGCTTGACTCCTGTGTAGAGAATTAGAAACCAGTAGGTCCAGTGTTGGGGTATAAATTTAGACACATTTTCTGGGTTGGCATCCCACTCTGTCATTTACTGAGGAAATAGATAAATAACCTCTTTTAGCATCATTTCATATCTATAATTTGGAGCAAATACATCAAACATATATCAAATAAAAATCCAGAGGATATTACAGGTGAAAATGTATAAAAGTCTTATTTTTAAAATGGCCTTATTTTTAAAATGGCCTTATTTTTAAAATGGCATTATTATTGCTATAATTTATGATGACAATATTCTGATTGGCCTTTTGATCCTTGTGGTTATCTGAGAGGAAAAAAATGGTACATAAAATGGCCCTGGGATGCATGTTTGGGAAAAAATATGTTAAAAAGATGAAATCTAGTGACTTAGTGCTTATTGGATAATTTCAAGACAGGACAAGTAAGAAAAATTTTTAAGATTCTTAAGTATTAGTAACAACTCAAGTTAAATTTGTGTGATTAATTAATTTAAATTATTGTGAACTGTATGCATTCATTTCACAAAGTTATTGTGTGGGAAGTGAATCCATTCATTCACTGAGTCAGCAAAAAGAAACTTGATTAAAATAATACTCAACTACATTTGGGTTTTTAAGGAAAGTTAGGCAAAGCCTTATTATTAATGTTTCTTGGCATGTGTGATATTCCTCATCTTCAGAGAACTTGACAAGCATTGATTTTAAACTACTTTTCAAGCATATTCTCAAATTAAAGTCATTGTTTCCGAGTATGCCTAAAAGCAGAAAGATTTGCTGCTTGTCACATTAAAAAAAAAACTACTGAAGAAGCAGAGGTGGAAATCTCATATTTATAAAGTAGAGATGGTTGGAAATGATGGCATTGTCTTAAAACAAATTTGGTCAGTACAGTTTGCCCATGGTTGATCAAATTGGATACAGTTTAAGCAAATATAAAGCACTCCTATCGCTTCCCTATACTGAGTCCAAAGTAGGCATCGCTAATCAATCACAATTCTTTCCACCTGAGTCCTCATTACATTACAGGAACATAGGTAATTGGGGAAGGAACTAAATTCTTTACCAACCCCCAGGACTTCATGGGTCAATGACTCACACCTCCAGCCAAGCTGAGGTCTGACAGCTCCAGCTGGACAGCTCCTTGCCAACCAACAATCGTGATTGACAGCTGCAGTCAGACCTGCTGTTGACAGCACCTCATAGACCTGTGGGGGTCAGTGATTGACAGCTCCAAGCAATTCGCTTTTGGACAGCCTCAGCTGACACCACAGGATAGCCTGGCTCAGCCCACGTGACAAATCCCCTTCTGTGAAACATCCAAATTCCCTTCCCTTTCTTTGCACAAGCCAAACCTCCCATTTTGTGCACCATGCGAGCCCACCTCCCATACAAGCCCCACCCCTTTCTGAGTAGTGGGAACCCAAGTTCCACAGTGTTGAGAACTTCCAACAAGCCTAACTGGAAATATCCAGCATGACTGCAGGACGTGTCCCCTTGATAACCTTTTTGGTCATTGTAATAACATTACTGTTGAGGGACACACTGACTCCCATCATGTACCAGACCTTTCCTAAAAAGGAAATGAAAAAGAGCAATGCTCAGCCCTGTCCCAACACCTGCTATTGAATATTCAACTGGGCCTCAGTACTGAGTACTAAGGCACAGTCCCATGGCCTTTTGCTGTCTTCATAAGTTTGGAGAGTGATAAAGGCAGCCCTCTGGTCATTCCAATTGACCCCAGGCTGGTTACACCAGGTTTCCTTAGGTGTAGGTCCCTACGAAGTCTCAAGAGGGTACAGCAAGCCCATTAAAAGCCCACAGTGACCCATGTCAAAATGAGTCTGACCCCCTAGAGCCTACGTTTCAGCCTGATGCCAGGCAAGTCTGGAAGCTCAGGCTGTAGCACCAGCTGGGGGCCAGAGGCCTTTTGACTTTATCAGTGCCCAATCTCAGCATGGTAGGCAAAGCTCTGAGCTCAGAGACATCTTCTACCTGGCTGGAGTTTTACATTCTATGAACCATTAGGGCAGGGATGGCAGAGGCCAGCTGGCAGTGGAGGCTCTAAGTACTCGCTCCACAAGTGTGGGTCTGGGGGTGGAGGCAGAGGCAGGGAGGCCCAGCCTGACTGAAATTTTTCTCAGTGGACCAGGTTAGGGATTTCAGTTCACCCTCCTTTTCCACGTTGTGTTTGTTGGAGTTTGGCAGGGGTGCCACAGGCACCTTTCTTTCTTGCTTTCTTCAAAATGACTTTTCTTGTGATTATCACAAAGAGAGGCACTGGTTTCTCACCTGGCTTCTTTTAGCTCTTGTGAAAGTGCCATGGTGTGTGTACAGCTGTTCACATTGGTGTCTCTCCAGGAAGGAGGTTACCAGAGCCTCTTACTCAGTTGCCGTCTTGGTTCTTCAAGAGGGTTGAGGGGGATAAGCCAGATGGTCTACAGAGTACCAGCACTGTGCCTAGACATGGTCAGGGCTGGGCAGATTCTGTCCAGGATGATTACTCGTAAGCTCAGCTGACTGTGCTAGTGTCCTGTTGCCACTGCAACAAATCACCACAGACAGGAGCATTAAATCACACAAATTTGTTGCTTTACAGTTCTGAAGGTCAAGTCAGAAGACAGCTTCACTGAGCTAACATTAAGATGTTAGCTGGGGTAGATTCTTGGAGAGCCTGAGGGAAAATCCATTTCTACGCCCTCTTCAGCTTCTGATGTCTGTGCCCCTCCCTCCATACCCAGTGCCTCGGCCCAATCTCTGATTTCATCATTACATCGCCGCCTTCTTTGCCTCCTAAGTCCCTCTTAAGAACCCTTGTGGATACAGTGGATCTACTCAGATAACCCAGGATAATCCTCCATCTCAAAAAACTTTTAAAGACTTGTTTTATTTAGGTACTTGCTCCACTTCAATCCCTGAGGCCCTATGTACAGACAGGAGAAGAGGAACTTTATTTCTTGCTCTCCTCCTGCTTGGACAGAGTCTTGATGAACTCTTTCTTGGCCTGAAGGTTCCCATCATGGCACTTGTGTTCTTCCTTGGTCTTAGATCTGCAGGCCTCAGCCTGGTCAGTGAGGAGCTGCTTGTAGGCCTTGTCTGCTTTCAGCTTATGGTTGTTTTCCATGAGAATCCACTTCTTTTTGAACACGTTTCCCTTCACCTTCAGATACAGGATGTGAGGCACGTGGCTGTCAAACTTGTTAAATTCACAGTACCTTCTGAGTGGCTGCTGCAGAATCTGCATCCTCCTCATCTGGCATTTGAGCATTGGCTGTTCCCTTTCTCTAACCTATGCCTACATCCCTGCCTTTTCCTTGTGTTGAGATGCTTTTCCAGCATTGAGCCTTTCCTCGAACAGTCACAGACTTGCATATGATCATCCTGTATTTGATCAGTTTCCAGATGGGCTGACAGGGGTTGGGACTGGCAATTTCATTGGTTTCATTGGAGTCCAACCAGACCTTCTTTTTGCCATGGTACAAGACACTGCAGGTAATCAAAAGGGCCTGGAGTGGTGGGGGAGGAGAGTCAAAGGGGCCTCATCACAAACTTTTTAACCATCACATCTGCAAAGTCCCTTTTGTCATAAAAGGATAAGCTAATATTCATGGGCTCTGAGGATTAGAACATAAACATCATTGGGAGCCATCATACAACATTGACTAATCAGATCATAGAACACAGTCAATATAACCTCCATATTGCTATCATGAAGAGTGGTGAGAATAAACTCCAAGGACATGAGAGCTTGAGATGCTAATAAACAAATGAGTTTAGAAATCCCAAGAGCTTTTTTCTGTAACATCCATTTTCTCTTTCCACCTCTATCTTATCTCTACTTCTTTAGGAAAGAAGATGGAATTCAATAACATGGAATAGAAGAACAATGATCCTAAAACTCAGATTGACCTGGGTTCACATTCCAACTCTGCAACCTGATGACTATCTGGGTTATCTTGGGAAAAATTGCGTGGTTACCTTGGGTTTATTCCCCAGAAGCATTTTGAGGGATCTGAGAAGGCACTGTCAGGGAGTAAGGAAATGAGTAGAGGAATAGAAGGAAGCAAACACACAGTGCTATCAAGCAGACTCTTCCTGGGGGCCATGGGATCTGGGAAACAGCTTAGTGTGGGGAGCAACTCGGACTAGACTAAGTTACTGGAATTAAGACTTATTCTATGCATCTGCTCTCCCACAATATGGCACTGAGAAGGGAGTAACAACTTCTACGCAGCTGCCTCTCACCAACTTGAGTGATGACCTGCAGGAGCTGATCTTGCTCCTGATTGGAGGAGAGCAGCGTACTTGGCGTGTGGGTAGCAGAGTTGGGATTGGTGGAAGAGGACTATAAAGGAGGAGAGAGACAACATGCACCAGGAACATCTAAGAGGAACATCTATCTGAAGGAACACCTGTGCAGCCCCCGAGAGAGCCGGCTGGCGGTGTGCCGCTCCCCCGCGGAAGTGGGGAAAGTGGCAGGGGGAACCGCCCTTCCACGGAGGTGGAAGGGTCGGTAGCCAACCCGGGAAGAACCAGCAGCAAACCCGGGGAGGGCCGAGCAGACAAAAGAACAGCGCAGGGTCCTGTGTCGTTCCTCCACGAAGACGGGGAGCGACATAATGGTGCCGTGACTCGGATAGGAAGCCTAGGCAGGGTTCTGTGTCGTTCCTCCACAAAGAGGGGGAGCGACATAATGGTGCCGTGACTCGGATAGGAAGCCTAGGCATGGTTCTGTGTCGTTCCTCCACGAAGAGGGGGAGCGACATAATGGTGCCGTGACTCGGATAGGAAGCCTAGGCAGGGTTTAGTGTCGTTCCCCCATGAAGAGGGGGAGCGACATTAGTACAGCCTCAAAGGTGCTCCACCTGCAGGGGGGAAACTTGTCTTCCAAGGCCTTGTCTCCGGCACTTCCAGCTTGCTCCCCACTTGCCCCAAGGATGTACAGCTTTCTGGGATGAACGCTGAGTTCCCCAGGCCTGTGAGTGGACTGTCCCTGGATTCTGCTGGCTGACTGCTCTGAAAACAGAGGACCTTCATACTCACCAGCAGGGATTTTCATGAGAATCGTTGATCATGTATTAAAACACTTAATAGTATATTTGACACACAGTAATCACTCAATATCTGGTGGCAGTTAAATGATGATATTGAAGGTTTCCTTTTGATTCCTGCTTGTGAATTTAGTTTGCACTTGGAATGATGACTTGACATTTCTATGCCCAAGTTTTTCTCTCTAAAATCAGGGAGGATGGTAAATAATCCATGTCATTTCCATGTAAATTCTTACGATCAATAATCTGCTACTTCATGGTTTGCTTCCTCAAGTCCTCTGGTACTAGACTTTCCCACTGGTCTCTGTGCTGTTGATCATGAGCTGACTTCAGTTGATCTCATGTGTGACTGTTAGGTCCTTTTTGGCAAATGATGGTAGCCTCTGAAGGAGTTTTGAGGTAAGTTACTTAGTTGATTGACAACTTCTTTACCTAGGATATAATGAACAGAAATCTCAGACAAAGATTATCACATGTAAGGCATCCATTTAAGTAAGCATTTATTAGCAAGTGAGCGTAATTATAGAGGTGACTTGTTTAGTAAACTTGAGCCTTCGCCAGGTCTATAATTTTTTTTTTTTTTTTGGCCAGGCAAAGTTAGACAGTGAGAGAGACAGAGACAGAGAGAGTTATAGACAGAGAGAGACAGAGAGAAAGGTCTTCCTTCTGTTGGTTCACCCCCTCAATGGCCGCCACTGCCGGCGCTGTGCCGATCCAAAGCCAGGAGCCAGGTAATTCCTCCCAGCCTCCCATGTGGGTGCAGGGACCCAAGCACTTGGGCCATCCTCCGCTGCCCTCCAAGGCCACAGCAGAGAGCTGGACTGGAAGAGGAGCAACCGGGACTAGTACCCAGTGCCCCAAACGGGACTAGAACCCGGGGTGCCAGTGCTGCAGGCGGAGGATTAGCCAAGTGAGCCACGGCACCGGCCAACCAGGTCTATATTTTTAGAGGCTCTGACCCCTGTATTGCACAAAATAGTCACTGATGACCTTCATGCAGATTTCAGGGACAGGATTCTGTCCCTATGGCTAGCATCAGGGGCTCAGGATCCAATGTTCTTGGCTGGGCACAGGACCTTTTAGGGATTTAGCCCAGGTCACGATCCCTGGGAGAAAAGGTTACAGGACTAGTTGGATTCTTCTGCCCTGGTGAAGCTGTTATGGAGAATGTCTCTGAAATACTTCTGGCCAATTCACATATAATGAATACTTTCAATTTCACTAACGAGAGCCCTTTTCAAACATTCACTCAGCCACACAACAGACTATTAATTTCATCAGAAAAAAAATTTTATTTTTAATATGTTAATTGGCAAAGCATTGCTTGGGGGTTGAGATACAGATAACAGAAACCCATGGCAGGCAATTAGCAAAACCACCCTTTCTTTCTGCTTTCCTGATTAGCATGTAGGCAGTACCTCCAGGTTGTGGCTTAACCTAAGTAATGACTTAATAGTATCACACTCAAATACTGAAGTGTTAGTGTTTTTTTAATTGCAGTGAAATATACATGACATACATTTTACCCTCTTAGCCATTGGCTTATTTCACTTAGTATAGTCTTCAGGGTTCATCCATGTTGTAGTGTGTATCAGAATTTCATTTCAAGACTAAATAATACTCCATTGTATGTTAATGCCACATTTTGTTTATTAATCTATCAATGAGCATTAGAATAGTTGCTATAAACACTGGTGTACAAATACATGCTGAAAAATTTTGAAGGAAATTGCAAACATAAAAATCTGATGATTTTACTAGGAACTTAAGTAACTAGGCAGATAATATAAGCAGAATATGGCCTCACACTTAGTATTATTGCAGTTTAGTAAGGCACGTGTAACTTCTGTACTTCAGTACAGCTGAAAACATTGTCTAACAGGATTTCAGAAAGAAACAGTTTGAATGAAATTCTTTGTTAGCATTATAAGACAGATTTTATATTTCAGATCCCAAATAGTTTTCTAAAAATATTATTCATCCTATAGCTGTTTAGGTTCCCATAAGGCACTTTCATGCTGCAAGAATCAGACAAATTTCCACAGATATTTGGTCATTGTGCTTGGTTTCCAGGATACAGTTGCATTAAATAGTGTGTTCTGCAACCCTCAACCTTCATCACTATGTGCTGAAATGTGACCTCGTCTTCCTCACTGCTCAGAAGGCACAATAGTCTAGATTTATATTAATCTCTCCCTGTAAGACCATGACTGCGGAAAGTGTTGACCCTGGACTCTGGTGATGGCTAGAAATGAACCACATGGATTGCATGGCAGCAGACATTGGAGGGTTTGGATTCTGCACACCACAGATTGGCTGTTTCTTTGATTTACATGTGTGAATAAATGTATCTGCGATATTAAGAAAACCAAGGGCAAGGCACTGTGCTTACGTACACGTTGTCAGAAAGCCTCTGCATAGACTTCTGGACCTGTCCTTGGCATGTTCCAGATGAGTTCCTGGGTTCTGACCCTGTCTCTTCCAGTGATGGACTGAAAGGCCTTGACTTTGATCATACATTGATTAACAGTTTTATTGAGAGAATGTACTATGTGTCAGGTACTCTTAAGGGGCACACGATGCCCAAGTGAATGGAACAAACTTTCCTGCTTTCATGGCTCTCAGAATCTAAGGCTGTTTCTGATATGGTAGCCATTAGCCACATGTGGCTATAGAAATTAAAATATAAATTCATTAAAATTACGTAAAATTTTTAAAAATTCATTTTTTTCTCTGGCACTAGCCACATTTCAAGTGTTCAGTAGCCACATGTGACTGATGGCTATTCTCTTGAGCAGTGAAGATTCGGAACATTTCTGTCATCACCGAAAGTTCTATTGGATGATGATATGGGGAAAACAGGTAATAAGTATGCAATATTGAAAATGATATAAAAAAATGAGAAAAGTAGAGGAAAAGGATAAGGTGAATTCAGAGTGGCAAGGGTGGTTGTAGTATTAAGCAGAGTGGTCAGTGTAGGTCTTTCTGAGAAGGTGAGATTTAAGCAGAGACTTAAAGAAGGCTAGTGTGTCAGTTGTGCAGATACTGAGTGAGGAGTGTTCCAGGGAGACTGAACAGCCAGAGCAACATGCTACGTCAGGAATGTGTTTGACATGTTTCAGGAATGGACCAAAATAGCTCGACTGAGTGAGCAAGGGAAGAAACATAGCAAAAGAAGAGAGCAGAGTTACAGGGTCTAGTCAGTGTAGGCCATCGAACACAGTTAATGGCTTTTACAGTTCTGAGTGACAAGGCAGCCCACTGCAGGATTTGAGCAGAGCAGTGACATGAGCTGTCCTGTTGGGATGGCACTAGACTGATTAGAGGGACCTGCAAGAAGACTATTGCATAGTCCACAGAGGACCTGATTGGAGCTTGGAACAGGGTGCAATAGCAGTGGAAGTGGAAAGAAAGAAATGGTCATGTTTGGATATATTTGTATACAGAGCTGATGTTTCCTGATAAACTGGAAGAGTGAAAATTAACTCCAAAAAGGCTCCAAGGTTTCTGCTCTAAAACTCCTTTTATTGACCAATGTGGACTTACAATGATCAACTTTCTTGTGCCTCCAGAACCTAATCCTCTTTTCTCTGACTTCCACACCCTTGACCCTCCCCCTCACTTCATCCCCACCTCTGGCCAGGACCCATTCCAAATGTTCTCATAGCCACCACATACTTTTATTCTCCATACCTCGCTAGTCCCCAGCCTTGCAACCATCTGCATTATTGGTCTGTGCTTTATAACACTCGGAATTTCTCCATCCATCTCAGGCAAACCCCCTTTCCAGATCTCTGTTGTGCCACGTCATGCTCCTCACAGCACAGCCCCACCTCTGTACCATGTTCCTCCTGATGTATTGAGACATTCAGAACAGCCTTCATGAGCATTCATGCTTTTCTCTCCACTGGCCTTCACAGAATCACTTAGTCCTCCATGCTCCTTCCCCCTCCTAACGGTGCACAGCCCAGGGCTACCACAATATTGCTCTGTGAATGATCTCTGTTCCGTATCTCTTCCTCAGTGATTCTGCCTTTGGTCTACAACATGCTGCAGAGGAATGCTATTTTCAGAAAATTCTCTCTGCTTTTCAGTCTCCTTAAATGATTCTAGATCATTGGTAGATCCTATGGAATCTGTAGTCAGAGCTTTGGCTCCTCTTACTCCACTCACTCTTGTGACCCCGGCCTACCCTTCTGGATTTACCTCTCATTCCCCACACAACCCTTCCCAAACTACAGGAACTTCCCAGTTCACTGCCTTCTCCCTCTGTTTCATGCCCCCACTGTCTTTCCCTCAGCCATTCTCTAAGGGTCACTCTTTATGTGGCCTACTCAACCCCGCCCTTCGACAAAGCAATGCTGTCCTTCTACCCAATTCCTAGGTGTTTTTTTCCTCCATTTCTTTTTTACTGAGAAACAATTGGCACCCAATTTGATAATCTTGTGGGCTGTGTACCCACAATTCCAGCCAAAATAGAGTACCTCTAGCACCCCAGACATTTTCCTCATTCTGTTTCCCCATCAATCCCTAATCTCACCCAAAGGCAACCTCTATTCTGATATTTATCTTCAGAGATCAATACTGCCTGTGTATGAACTTCACATAGATGGAACCCTACGTGGTTCATTGTGTCATGTTCCATTTATTTATTTATTTATCTATTTATTTATTTATTTGACAGAGTTATAGAAGAGAGGCAGCGGCTGAGAGAAGGAGATCTTCCATTCCCTGGTTCGCGATGGCCAGGGCTGGGCCAGACCGAAGCCAGGAGCTTCATCTGGGTCTCCCATGTGGGTTCAGGGGCCCCAAGACTTGGGACGTCTTCCACTGATTTCCCAGGCAAATGAGCAGGGAGCTGGATCAAAAGTGGAGCAGCGAGGACTCAAACTGATACCCGTGTAGGATGCCAGGGCTGCAGGTAGTGGCTTTACCACAGTGTTGGCCCCCTCTGTCATGTCTCAGCCCTGTATCCTGGCTGTGAAATTCACCCATGGTTTTGCATTTGTCAGTACTTCATTCCTTTTGATTGCTAAGTGCCATCCCAATGTATAAATATACCACAGTTTGTTTTCCCAGTTTTCTGTGTAGCTTGTTTTCCCCGTTTCAGCATTTATGCATTGAAGTGCTAAGCTCATTCTTATCCAAGGTCTCCATGGGCATATGTTTTAATTTTTTTTCTTGGGAAAATATTTAGAGGTGAGATTGCTGTGTCAGAGGATGATGTATGTTTAGTTCTGTAAGAATCTGCCAAGCTGTTTTCCAAGGTGATTTTTACCCTGTTTTCATTCTTTGCCTCCCCACCAGCGGTGCGTGTGGATTCTAGTTCCTCTGCGTGCCTCTTAATTGTGTGTCCTCACTTAATGCTTTTCTTGGACACTGTTGCTCTGTCTTCCTGCAGCTTGCAGCATCTTACTTCATCTCCTCCTCCACTTGAACTTTGGAAGGCTGCAGTTGAGCCTCCATCATCTTTGTACCCCATGACTGGTCCTCCTCAAGGGATGGTTCCCCTAAATCTGTATAGAACAGAATGAAACGGAACCCTATAAGGGAGCCAGGGCCAGAGAATTCTGTAGAGACAGCTGAGTGGTCCAAGAAAATCAATATGGTCGGACTCCTCTGGAAGTGTATTACAGTACTGCAGTTTGAATGCCTGGCTCCTGTGGCCGTTCGTTACAGTCTTCAGGAAAGGCTTTTTATCAGATTCATAGTGGCAAGTGATACAAATTATTGGATTTCTTTTCCAACATAAAAAATAGCTATTTGCAGCCTTTTGAAACTGGGTAAATGAGCCATTGATCTTACCTGTGGAACACTGCAGGGTATTTTTGTCCTGTCTTAACTTCCAATATTCTATGATGAGAGCCTGCCTCTCCAGCCATGCTGACCCAATCATCATTCCCTGCACGTTTCTTGCCCATATCCTCCTTCATGCCTTTCCTACAGGATGAGGAAGATCCTAGCTTCAAATGCCCTCCCTTTTTCACTCCTAGATGCTAAATCACCAAGGCCTGGCACAAATGCAATATCTCTCTGAAGCTTTCCCAGCTGCTTTGTCTCTCAGTAACTGTTCTCACCCATGAATTATTAGAACCTTCCCAGGCCGGGGTGATGGTACCCATCCTATCTTCCAGGGTCTCCAGAATAATAGAAGCACCCCAGGGCAGAAGAGAACTCCTTACATGACAAGTGTACCCTAAAATGTATGTGGCTGTGTCCCAGAGAGCCAGCTGCAATTCAAGCCTCTCTTTTGATGTCCCTTGTTCAAAATGAGCCACTCCACTTCTTGCCAGCACCATCAGCCTCCTGCCATCATCTTGAAGCAATAAATTGCTTCAGACCATGTTTCATCACTCACCAGCTGGTCAAGAGCCCAAGTTGTGTTCAAGAGCACATGTTAAAATGTTCAGATCTCTGGGCATGTGGGAAGGCACTGAGTAATAGGGCTCTGCCTTATGTCGTCAGCATGGGCAATTCATTTTCCAAAGGAGACACAGAAATATTTGGCTTACATTTTGCAAATATCTTGAACAAGACCAGGGTGGGGTACAAACACACAGCTTTTGTTTTCTCTTGCTCTCTCAAAACCAGCCAGCACCCTGTCTGGTATCCCAGGTGTCTTACTGAAAGTAGAGTCTTTTCTTACAACTCCCATTGTCCACTTTGGACTCCAGAAAATCCTGCATCTTTAATCCTAGAAAATGCACCTTCCCATGTCTCCTTATTCTGCCCTTCTCATTATGGTCCTCCACTGCCTCCCTACCTCCTATTCACCACAAAAATCCATTTATTCATTAAAAAATATTTCACAAGTTTTTTTGCTAGACACTCTGGTAGGAGTTAGAAGTCAAAAAATAGCCAAGACAGATATAACATGTACTTCTGGGACTTGTATTTTACTGGCAATATGGAAACACAAAGAGGCAACTAGAAAATGCTGTCTAGATTGCTCCCTAGTAGAAGTGTGGGATCTGTGAGGACACAAGAGAGAACATTGTGTCCAGGCTCAGGAGGTCTGGGGAGGCCTCAAAAAAAAAAAAAAAAAAAAAAAAAAAAAAAAAAGAGGTGGCCTATCAGCTGAGAAGAGTTGCCAGAACTCCAAAGAGACAGGAAGGTGGAGTGGGGTAGTGCATGCAGAGGATGTACAATGAATGGTACTTCAGAAACTTCACGGAAAATTCTAATTAAACGATAAGTTAATTTTGGTGCAAAATAATTGTGATAATCCTACATAGATTTTTTTTTCCGTAATACACAGTTTTCATGAACTTTTTGAAGTACTCTCATAGGTGGAGACACTCAGAAGCTATGAGAACAAGGCACAGGAAGGAGACAAAAGCAATCTATTGTGTTTAGAAAGCAGAACACAGGAGGGAATGGGGAATGTGAAGCTTGAAAGCAAGTATGTTTAAAAACATGTTGCCATACTGGGTCTTCCGGTAAGTTCTGAACTTGACATAGCGAAGGGCAGCCATTCAGAAGCTTAAGTAGGGAGGCAAGAGGGCCTGTTTGGTGCTTGGAAAGTAGGATTAACAGCATGGAACAGGGGCCGGCGCTGTGGCATAGCTGGTAAAGCTGCCGCCTGCAGTGCTAGCATCCCATATGGGCACGGATTCGAGTCCCGACTGCTCCACTTTCAATCCAGCTCTCTGCTATGGCCTGGGAAAGCAGTACAAAGTGGCACAAGTCCTTGGGCCCCTGCACCCACATGGGAGACCTGGAAGAATCTCCTGGCTCTTGGCTTTGGATCGGCACAGCTCTGGCAGTGGCGGCCAATTGGGGAGTGAACCAGCGGATGGAAGACCTCTCTCTCTCTCTCTCACTCTCTCTCTCTCTCTGTCTCTCCTTCTCCCTCTGTGTAACTCTGACTTTCAAATAAGTAAATAAATATTAAAAATAAAACGTGTAACAGGCAGGAAGACAAGGAAAGACAAGATGATGTCCTCATTGGAGGAGACAGGGCAGAAGAAGATGGATGGACGAGCAAGGTCACGGGAGAGGAGAAGGTGGAGGGTTTAGCTCACCTCTCAGGCTTTCTGGAGAATTCACAGAAGTAGGGAAAACAAGGAGCTTCAGGTTTGGGGGTGGGGGCAAGCCATCCTTCAAGTAGTTTGATATGGATCTGGAGCCTGGCAGAGGTCTGGGCTAGTGGGGTCATAAGACATCAGTACTTTGATAGCAGTGATGCCCTAGTAGTGGATTGGGTACCCTAGGAGTAGAAAGGGCCCAAGACCACTGAGAAACAGGCAGATGGAGAGAAGCCCAGAGAGAAGACTGAAGGGGGGCAGCCAGGAAGCAGGGGCAGCCAGGAGAAGAAATCATCTTGGTGGGAGCTCAGGGGAGCTCAGATGGCTAACCAAGTCCAGTTTCCCAGATGGACACATTTAAAGGTGAGGCTGGCAAGTGGAATTGCAGGGGATAATGAGGGTGAAACAGATTGAAAAATGAGTGGGAAATAAGGAAGAGGAGAGAGCAAGCAAGGAAACTCAAAAGGTTTGACTGTAAAGGGAGGAGACATAAAGAGCAATAGCTAAGAACAGCATGGAATAAAAGAATGCTTTTTTAAACATACAAGAAACATAGGCAAAACCTTAATGAGTTTCAGAATGAGGTAAAAGGATGAATGATTGAAATTTGTGGTGAAAAGCTAAATAGGATACAAAGCAAATACTGAGAATATAGGCATGATATATGATAGAATATGAACACTTAATTACAGATGTCTATGACAGTGGGCCAAACACCAGTTTGGAAAAAGACGAGACAATTCAGTTCCATGTGGTGGAGGCAGCATAGCAGGCAGGTCCTAGAGCACACCCCTGCTTTCTTTTGCTAGCTAAGGGTGGCCTTGGGCAGGTTATGTAATCTCTCCACAAGAAATGGAGAGAATCCCACCTGCCTCCCAGTGAGGCAGATCCTCAGGAACTGTTAGCCTTCATCATCTATCAGAGCCCAAAGTAGAGGGAAAGAAACTAGCTGGGAACTTTTCAACCAGGCTGCTAAAGATACTGAAACCATGACCTTGTGCTGTTGTTTTGTAAGTTGTTGAAACTCAGATCTGTCCTTATGAGCCAGACCTGCCAGCTCCGTCTGTAGAAACACTTCTGTTTGTCCTGTTTGGCCCCAGCACTGGCAACACAGCATCCATCATGAAGGCGGTATGGTGCATGCACAACCAAGAAATGTCTTTTGGGCTCCTACCCTGTTTCATTCCAGAGCTTTCCATCTGGTTTTCAAATGAGATGTCCCTGTTCAGGAGGGATGCCAAATGCTGAGAATTTCACAGCGCTCCCAACCTCAGGCGCCAGCTCTTTGTAATTGCAGTGGTGATGATTTGAATTGTCTTCCAAAGAGGCCTCATGTGTTTGTCAAACACCTACATGTCCATGTCAGTGGAGCTGAAATTATAGGAGAAGAGAAATGCAAGGGTATGTTCTGAAATAGCTGGCACATGGTTGGTGACCCCTAAGTGCTGGTTTCCTTTCTGGAAGGTGCCAAGACTATATTCTCATAAAACAATATGGTAGGGAGGAAGCCATAAGAACATGTAATTTGCCCTCACTTTTTGACTCTACTGTTGAGCAACCATTTGAACTGGGGCTTTGACCTATCGTCTTGAGCTTTCTGTACTCACCTGTGAATGAAGCCTGATGCTTGCCACCAACCAGTGTGTCTTTTTTTTTTAAACTTTTATTTAATGAATATAAATTTCCAAAGTACAGCTTATGGATTACAATGGCTTCCCCCCCATAACGTCCCTCCCACCCGCAACCTTCCCCTTTCCCGCTCCATTCACATCAAGATTCATTTTTGATTCTCTTTATATACAGAATATCAGTTTAGCATATATTAAGTAAAGATTTCAACAATTTGCACCCACATAGAAACACAAAGTGAAAAATACTGTTTGAGTACTAGTTATAGCATTAAATCACAGTGTACAGCACACTAAGGACAGAGATCCTACATGAGGAGTAAGTGCACAGTGACTCCTGTTGTTGACTTAACAAATTGACACTCTTGTTTATGGCATCAGTAATCACCCTAGGCTCTTGTCATGAGTTTCCAAGGCTATGGAAGCCTTATGAGTTCACCGACTCAGGACTGAATTAGACAGTGTGTGGATGTGCCGGGCACCCAGTAGGTATGCAGTGTTTTTTCTGCTCCCTAACCTGTGTCCCTGTTTTGACTACTAGATAACAATGTTCATAAATTTCCTCCTGTCAAGTCAAGTCTTCAGTCATCCCCCACTGCATGAATGTGATACCATCACCCAAACCCGTTGCTGTCTTTTCAGGCACCAGGAGAGCTCTGGGTGACTGCAATAGAGACGTTATTGCTGGCTGTCACTACTGAACTGGTGCACTCCTTCACTTGGCAGTGAAATGTGTGCAGGCCTTTTCTTTTCTCTGGCTGAACATTTTGCAATCTCCTGTGAAAACAATGCCCTCGTTTTGTTTCCTCTCTCTGACCTGTCTCTCCTCCTCCTTCCCTGTTTCCTAAACCTCTTCTTGTTTCCCTGTATTGTTTGCTTAATGGGCAGTTTAATGAGTGTAGCATTTCCATTTTTGAAATGCACAGAGCAGAAGGCAGAACTTGGATTTCTTCCTGGGCAGTTTCCATCCGCAGCCCTCCTTTACAGCCTTCTCCCTTCTTTTCCATTTGCAACACGTCTGAAATTTGCTGAACCAGAAAGGGGAGGAAAGAGGTATGAGAAGAGCAGCAATCTGCCTCCTCATTGTTTCAGGAAGAGCTTATTACCATCCTGTTCACTGAAAGAGACCGAGAGCTCTAAAAGATGCCAGGGTGCCCCTCCTATTTGCACAAAGCCCAAGGCCCTGAGCACACAGTGCATGACAGAATCTAATTACCGAGATAATTATTGTTACCTGCACTGCCCAACTGTTGTGCTTTGTAATCAAAACTATATTGGCAGGTGTGAGTCTGAACCCGCTGGAACTCAGGGAAGCTACTGAAGGCTTATCAACCTGAGGCAGTTTTACTCCAGCCACTGGGCCTGTGTTGCACAGAGTCTGTTACCAGGCTGTTTGAGGATCTGGAGAAAACACCGGAGCAGCTTGGCGAGCACAGAGCCATGAGTCACCGGGTACAGACCTCCTCAGCTGACCCTTGTCTAGCGCTCGTGTTGCTGAAACTGGACTTCACGGCAGTTTCAAAAAAGCTCCATGCCAATGTTGAATTTGTTCTCCAAATGGTTGATCATTTGCTGACTTAGCTTTCATTTGGCATTCAGTGGAAGATAAATTGATTTTCTCTGAGCATGGACAGGCTGTGCGCATTTGGTGGGGACACTGTGTGCTAAGTCTGATGTAGATATGTGCTCATGCCCATTGCTACCTGCTTCATGTTCATTCTGGCGCAGAGCTACAAATGGCTCTCTGTTCCCATCTCAGCAACTCTAGTTAATTTATGCCTTTACCTGTGTGCTGTAGCACAAGGAGGAAATTGAATTTCTACTCTAAGAATCAAGTTTATGAAAAAATAAAATGGCATGGTAATAATTGGTTGTAAAAATGCTTAAGGAAATTCCAAGTGAAAAACAAGGTACACGTTGCCAAAGAGGAAGAAGAATTAGGGAATAAAGACAAAGGACTCTTGAGAGAGTAGACTAACAAGGAAAAATGGATGAGGTTGACAGAAGTTGTCAGGTTGGAAATGGAAAGGGAGTCAAGGAAAAGGAAGGGAAGGAAAGAGAAAGAAAAAGAAATGACATGGACTTGAGTAATGGATTCAGTGTAAGAATTATGGAGGGAAAAGTCAGAGACATTAGGTCTTTAACAATTACAGGTTGTCAGTGGCCAGGGGAGGAAGTGGAGAGGGGCTAGATACATCCCTTATGACGCTGGAGGTCTGGATTCCTCAGGACAGTGTCCCCTGCGTATGATAATTAAGACTCCTAGCCAGACTCATTACTGTGTTTGGCCAGCCTGTAATGGCAATAGAATTCGCTGATGCATACTTAAACTGAATGTTGTTAACCAGTCTTAAATACAGTCACAAACTGTAACTAAAAATTAGAATGCACTGATGACTGTTTCTATAGGAAAAGTCTGTAAATCGTTCCTCTTGCTGTTTCCCAAAATTTTCAGTCATTTGTGGTTCTTGATGCTAGCTAGTATGTGAGCAACTGAGCCTTGCTGGATGATGAGGCTCCTCTTGGTATTTACTTTTAACCCTTTCCTGGGCTGGGAGAATGAAGTCCTCTGGCAGGAACATGGACAGTGTCCTTACCTTATCAGAAACAAAGGAACTTGTAAAGGACCAGCAGCAACTCCTTCTGCCAGAGCTGGGAAATCCAGAGATGGTCGTCTCAACCAATCCCAGTTTGCAAGACCAACATTCTCTGAGGAAGCAGACAGGATGCGAGTCCTCGAAGGAATCCAGGGAAAGTGTCATTGGCCTGTGAGCTCAGACCAGAGTCTGGAAACAGCTCCGCCTCTGAGGCCTGCTCTGTTGAGGGCAGGACTTGATGCTCACCAGGCACTTATGGGTAGTTCTCCACGTCAGCACTAACTGCAGCTACGCGCCCTCAGCTGCCTTCTGCCGTGGCTGGAATATGCCCCATTTGTGTATGTTTCTTAGGGTAAGTGATCTTCAACAGTGAGTGGGAGACGGCGCAGTAATTATCCAGATGGATTTATATTTGTGTTTGGGCGGTCTTTCATATATTTAATAGAATTGGGTCTGGCCTGGTTTTCTAAAAAACCATGAAGCCCTTTTAGGCTCAAGTGTTGCTAGAAACTAGACAGCCCCTCTGTTCCCCTCTCCCGTTCCTCAGTCACTGTTCCAGATAAGGATCCTCACCTCCAGGAGTGCAGAGTCATGACAATGGTTGGTTCATTCAACGGGGAGAGTGACCAGCTCATTCCAGTTCACCTAGGATGCTTCTGAGTTCAGCAGTGAGCGTTCCACGTGCCAGGTGTATTAGTCAGCTTCTTGATAACTTACAATACTGAGAGGAGCTTCTTGTGAGGAAAGGGTTTATTCTGGACGACAGTTTGGAGGATCAGGTATCTGACAAAGGCTGGCCATGGCAGAGGTTGTGTGTAGGAACAATCTCTTAGCAAGTCAGGAAGCAGAGAGAGAGGCTGGGCTGAACTTGACTTAAATAGTCAATCTGCTCCTGAGAACTGCCTTCTGAGGACAAGCCCCAGTGAACCCAAGACCTTCCACCAGGCCCACCTCTCAGAGGCCATCCACCCTTAACCCGTCAACCATCAACATGAGACTACATAGTTTAAACACCTGCTTGAGCCAAATCCCATCAATCCACACTCAGTCCCAAATAAACCAGGACAGTTGGTCACCCTGACATTTATTGTGTTCTGCTAGAGTTGGAGAAGTCCCTACAAATCATAATGATCCCATCCACTCATTTTAAAGGCCTGGCTGAAGCCCGGGAGTCCTCTTTATCAATTCACTTTTCTTGTGACTCACACATTCCTTGTACTAGAAGATAATTAAATACTATGATCAAAGATTTTATCTGAAGACTATATTAAAGAATAAAATTAGGGGCCAGCATTGTGATATACTTGGTTAAGCAGACATCTGCGATGCTGGGAACACATATGGGAATCCATATGAGCACTGGTTCGAGGTCCGGCTGCTCTACTTCTGATCCAGCTCCCTGCTAATGTGCCTGAAAAAGCAGGAGAGGACGGCCCAAGTGCTTGGCCTCTGCACCCACATGGGAGACCCAGAGGAAGCTCCTGGCTCCGCCCCAGCCACTGCAGCCATTTGGGGAATGCAGATGGTAGACCTTTGTATCTCCTCCCCCCAGTTCTGACTTTCAAGTAAATAAATAAATAAATGTAAAAATGTGCAATAAAATTAATGTATTATATTGTACTAATAAGGATCTTATCATACAGGCTAGAATTTGAAAATTAGATAGTCAAAAAGAGTAAATAAAATATCATATATTTTGTATCTGGATACTTCTTAGAACATCAAAGAGATAATTTATAAAATGGTATCGTTGGTGGCTGGTGTTGTGGCAGAGTGGTTTAGACCATCACATACAATGCTGGCATCCTATCAGGGTGCCAGTTTGAGTCCCATCTCCATTTCTGACCTAGCCCCTGCTGATATGCCCTGGAAAACAGAAAATGACCCAAGTACTTGGGGATCTGCCATTCTCAATGGAAACCCAGATGGAGTTTCAGGCTCCTGGCTTTGGCTTAGTCCAACCCTGGCCATTGCAACCATTTGGGAAATGAAGCAGTGGATGGAAGTTCACTCACTCTCCCCCCAAATGCTGCCTTTCAAATAAACAACTGAACTTTTTAAAAATTGTATCATTTCAGGAAACTGAAACAATGGTCCACACTGGACTTACTATCAAAAATATAAGCAATAATTTCCCATGGAGCAGCTAGAAGAAGAGAAATATTAGAAGTCAAGAGACTCGTGCTATAGCTTTCATACTTCATTTACAACCATAAGGCCTTTGTGAGCTTCTTAGAGGCCTCATGTATAAGGTGGAAACTCATTAAAAGCCTGTATAAGCAGAGCTTTTGTAAGACCAAGTGATAATGTGGGAAGTATGTACAAATGTCTACTGAAATTTAATGGCTATTATAGTTTAAGGTAGCATTTAGCCTACATTATAATTTAGTACAAGGGTTATTAAACTGTGGCCCACGGGCCAAATCTGGCCTATTGCCTGTTTTGTAAAAAGAAAAAAATGTATTTGTATTTTATATATATTTCCAAATGTATGTTGTATAGAACTACATATATACACAAATACACCACATGTAAACATATACAGCATAACATACACATAAATATATAATATATAGACTTAGACTTATGTCCAGCCATGCTTGTTTGCATTTTTACTAACTGCAATTATACTGTGATCATGCTATAACAATACTGTCTCCTGTCTACAGTTGTGCTATGCTCATGCTGTCTCTGGCTGTACTGTCTACACATGTGCTATCTATGGTTGTGCCAGCTACATTTGCACTATTATTGTGCTGTCTATGATTCTACATTCTTTGATTTTTCTTTTTCATGCTACAACGGCAAAGTTGAGTAGTGCTCTTGTAACAGAGACTGTGTGGCTTGCCAAACCTAAAATAATTGGTCTCTGGCCCTTCTCAAAAATACTCGGCTGACCCTGGTTGGGCAAAAGGGTTGCAAATCGGTATCGAAGGTCCAGGGTTCTCTTGGGTTCTGTGTCAGTACATGATGTCAAGCAAATCATTTACTCTCTCTGCTCTGTCTTCTAATACTGTATACAAGGGGAATACAAATCCAACTCCTTCTTTTCTCATAGAAATGTTTTTAAGAAAGATAAGGGGAAAAAAGACAATAAAAGCATTGATTTTTTTTCTGCAGAGAAGATTATTGAAATTTAAAGTGCTATTCGCATGGTGGATGTTGTTAGGCGATGCAGAGATGGTGACTAATGCATTGTTCTTCTCTGCTGTTAGTTCTCTCCTGCACCTCAGTGGGGGATTACTTAGATCAGTGATAGCACATAGACCTCTACACTGTGGTACTACATCAAAAGCTCAAATGCTGCACAAGAATCTAATTTAATCACAGTATCCACTCAGGAGTGTGAGTTTTAATTGCTTTTTTATCCCTGTATCCTCTGAAGAATGTCATTAAACATTTACAAGACATGAACTTCAGATTATGCAAACATCTCTGCTGAGGTCACCTGGCAGCTGGCCATTTTAGTCCAGGACCAAGACAGAGGGGCCTCTGGGCACATGAGGAAGAATTACTCCCAAGACTGAAGAACAGTGGTGGTGGCAGCAGTGGTTTGCAGAGCAAATACCAAAGACATTTGTTTATGTTAAAACTTTAATTTATATTTGATTCTTGGGTGCCTGACTGATACCCAGGCTAGTTAAGCACATATACCAGTGATTAACAAACCTTTGCCTAACACATGTAAATATTAGGACTTCTTCAGTCCCAAGAGCCCCCTCGATCCTCCATGAAGGATCTCTCTGAAGGAACAGCCCTTCATATGACTAAAAGCAGCCATATGGAGACCATACCTGGTCTTTGAAAGTGACATTGGCCCAGGTGCAACCCATTTAAAGACCCATACTGAACTCAAGATTCATGGTACAGTAAATTAGTAGGTAATAATTTTCTTTATAAAAAGATTCTTCAGTTTATAAGCAGATTCACTTCAATGTTTCTTTATGTGATATTGTTACTTGCACAGGCAATAAAATCTCATTGTTAGAGATCCAGTGCACACATAACTTCTTCATTGCTAACCTGTATAGAATGATAAAAAGCAGGATAAACCTATAATCCCCTTAGATTTTAAGATGTGGCTTTAGTCAAAATCTTTTGTTCTAAGCCTGAGAGCTTAACGTTACTTTCTACCTATGACTGTCTGGAAAAAAATGGGGTATAGGATTCCTGTTTTTTTTTTTTTCCTTTATAAAAAATGTATTTAAAGAATACAAACTTTATGCGTTCCATGTATACAAATTTAATAACATAGTGATTCTTCCCACTCTATCACTCCTCTCCCCCTCATACTTCCACCCTTCTTCCTCCTCCCTCTCTCATTCCCATTCTTATTTTTTACAAAGATCTATTTTCAGTTAACTTTATACTCATAAAATTAACCCTACACTAAGTAGGGGGATCAATACATAGTATGAAGAAAAATGTAAAAACAAAAAGCATTGTTCCTCAACAGTCAAGACAAGAGCTGTTCAAAATCATTGCATCACAAAGTGTCAATTTCACTCCCATAGATTGCCTTTTCAGTACTCTATTAATTACCACAGATTAGAGAGAACATATGGTATTTGTCTTTTTGAGACTGGCATATTTCACTAAGTATAATGGTTTCCAGTTGCCTCCATTTTGTTGCAAATAACAGGATTTCATTTTTGTTAATGCTGTATAGTATCCCATAGTGTATATAAAACATAATTTCTTTACCCAGTCTTCAGCCGACAGACATCTGTGTTGATTCCATGTCTTAGCTATTGTAAACTGAGCTGCAATAAAAATGGGGTTACAGATAACTCTTTCACATGCTGATTTCAGGGTATAGGATTCTTTAAAATAACAATTTAAAAACATTACATGATTCAATGGCTAACTTGTTCTGATTGTATGAGATTTTAAGAAGAAAATGAAGGGTCACAGAAGCATAAGCTATGGACTTTTGACTATTACTAGTGATAATATTAGCAATAACTACCAGATTGAGCACTATCATGTGCCAAACAACATTATAACTCATTAACTCACTGAAACACAAACCTAAGCGGTGGGTACAATTATTACCATTCCTATATTCTATTATAGTTGGGGACGTTACAGCACAAAGAAGTTAAATATCCAATCCCATGTCACAAGCTAATACATGCAGAGTCAGGATTCAAACTCAGCAAGGCTTGCTCTATAATTTGTGCAATTAGCCACAGTGCTACATTGACAAGTAAAACAACTATCAGGTGCTAAAATATAGTAGCAAGAACAACATATGACCATTAAAAAGCTAATAAGAATTTCTGCCTCAGGCTGTAAGAGAGAAAGTGGTATTGAACTTGTCCTTTGCCAAAAATAAGGGGTGAGAGGATTGGACAAAATATGTCAAACAGCTAATTTCATATATTGAGCAACAGGAATATAAAGGACTTTGATCCCTGAGATTAAAAAAAAAAAATGATGACCATTGTAGTTGCCCTGGTTTTCTGCCTGGAGGCACATTTCAGGCCATGCCCCAGAGAAGGGAAATTCAAGCAAAACACAGTGGTCTTATTATTAAACTGTAGAAACAGAGATTAGAGTTCAGCAAGTCTGAGACAACTGTTTTGTGGCACAGAGTACAAGAGAGGAGGGAGCTACATAGAAAAAAAAATTCCAGAAATCCTCATCAAGGTCCCCTTAAATCTTATGCTGAATACTAAACTGAGCAAACATTGGATAAAATTCTGTGAAACTCAGTGAGCTGAGAACTGGAGGCTGAAAGAGTCTACAAGGCTGGAAAAAATCATGAGGTCTTTTTAGCAAAATAGAAAGAACTTGTTGATTATGTCCTACATTCAACAGAATCCCAGCAAAACTAGCCCTAGATCAAGACTGTACTAGACCATAACCCTTCCAGGAAGACTTATTTTTAAAAGCCTTAAAAGAACCAAACATATCTATAACTGCCTAAACAATATTCAAGACTCTTTAAAGGAGGAAAGGAAAACCCAGACACTCAATAGTATAAAATTTATATCTACCATTCAATCAAAATGTCTAGATATGTGAAGAAGCAAGAAAATGTGACCCATAGTCAGAACACTCATCAAAAAAGCAGATTGAGGTCCAAGATGACAGAATAGGATACAGCCACACTAACTTCAGCTGCTCTGGGATATGAAAAGAACAAAGGGAGGACAACATTTCCAGGGACGTCAGTGACAGTGACAGAAATTTTCAGCAAAGAACTGAAAAAGGAGTGAAGACTCCATGGGACAGGAGGAGAGAGGATAGGAACACCACTGCATCAAGTCGGGTGCAGCTCAGCCAGCTGCAGGCTATGAGCTGCCTCATACCTCAATAAGGTATGCAGAAATTACTGCATGCCTTGCACACTCCACCACTCACAGTTTTAGCTGACAGAGAATTCCACAGTCACCCACAGACATTTACTTCAGCCTGGAGAGCTGACTGGGGTCTGAGCAACTGCCAGTCTTGGAGCAGGAAAGTCTGTTAGCTTCTTTTCCTCACCCATTCCTGCAGAGCACCATTGTCCAGCAGCAAAAAGTCGGCCAGTGCTCCTCTGTTCGGCCCCTACCACTATCAGAATCAGCACCAGGAGAAGACACCATCTTCTTAAAGCAAAATGAGAGGAGACTGCAGCAGCCAGTGTCCCTGATGATATTGCACGATGGAGAATCTTGCAGACAACATAGACTTTGAATAAGGCCTGGAGGCGAGTAGGGAGCAGGGTGCCCACCTAAACTCTGGAAGGGAGAACACATTGCCTGCTTCCCATCCCCCCTCCCCACAAGGGCTCCAAGCAAATCATAGAGAAGAAGCACTACCTTAAAAGATGAATATAGGCTGCCATGACTCCTACACAGGTGGCTAAGAGATTCAATGTGAGGGATAAATCCACCGTCCCCACTGGACGAGTATGACCTGGAAGTTTGGCAGGGGGCAAGGTGCCCACTTAAGCCTGTGAGGCTCTCCCTTTTCCTTTTATCACTGGCATTTCTACTGAAACTGCCAAGATGGAACACCAACAGGCAGCTGGATTTGGGAATGCCTAGGCTATCTCCATGGACAGAGCAGCATTGTGGGCTGAGAGTAAATCCACTGATCCCAGTGACTGTGAGAACCCTGCACACTATGACTGTGGGAATTCTGTGACTACAGATAGAGCATGAGATGTAGCTGGGTCTCTGGGCAATCATTGTGTCTGGCTTCGGAGGCTTAGATTGCACTGCGTGTGGACAGATGGTTCTGTGCTCACACTGAAGACCATACAGATCCTTAGTGTAGTTTTTGCAAATGCAAGGGTGAAGTGTGCAGTCACTGTGGGCTCACCCTGGGCATTGATCACCTTGGCAGAGAGGGGGTGAGGCAGGGGTCACATTAGCTGACAAGATCATACCTTAACATTGCTGAAAAAGGAGATCTACCAAGCATAACATGGGTCTCACCCTGGACTCTTGACTGTACCCAAATTCACCAGGGCTCCCTGGCCCCACCCACCACATACCTGTGAATAGCACTGGGTTAGCAGACTTTCCACTAACCCACAGAGACATGTTTCAAAGATGAAAGCCATCAGAAGAAAAAGCCAACAAGCAGTCCCACAAATACCAAAAAAAAAAAAAAAATAAACATAGAAACATGAGAAGCATGAATAAGGAAAACAATATAGCTCCCCAAAGGAAAACAACAACACTTCAATATTAGAATGTGAAGACAAAGAGGTTGTTGAAATGCCTAAAAAGAAATTTTTAAAAAAATGATTATAGGATTACTCAAAAACAATGAGAAGCAAATTCAAGAGTCAAATCCATATGTGACATGGATGAAAAATTTTCCCATGAGATAAAGATATTGAAGAGAAATTAAGCTGATATATTAGGAATGAGGAATTCAATATGTTAAATAAAAAATACAGTGCAAAGCCTCAGCAACAGACTTGATGAGGCAGAAGAAAGATTATCAGAGATAGAGGAAAAATCTTTGAAAATCTTTCAGTCAGACCAAAAAAAAAAAAAAGAATGAAAGAAAGAAAAGATAAGAAAAGAAAAATGAAAGAGTATTCAAGATTTATGAGTTACTATCAATGATCCAACATTACAGATCTTAGGAGTTCCTGAACATGTGGAAAGAGAGAAAGGAGTAGAAGGCCTATTCAGTGAAATAATAATAGAAAACTTCAGCCGGCACCGCGGCTCAATAGGCTAATCCTCCGCCTAGTGGCACCGACACACAGGGTTCTAGTCCCGGTCAGGGCGCCGGATTCTGTCCCGGTTGCCCCTCTTCCAGGCCAGCTCTCTGCTGTGGCCAGGGAGTGCAGTGGAGGATGGCCCAGGTGCTTGGGCCCTGCACCCCATGGGAGACCAGGAAAAGCACCTGGCTCCTGGCTCCTGCCATCGGATCAGCGTGGTGCGCGGGCCGCGGCGGCCATTGGAGGGTGAACCAACGGAAAAGCAAGACCTTTCTCTCTGTCTCTCTCTCTCACTGTCCACTCTGCCTGTCAAAAAAAAAAAATAATAGAAAACTTCCCTAATTTGGAGAAAGAAAGGGACGTCCAAGCATAGGAAGTACATAGAAATCCTACAGAAATTACTAGAAAAGATCTTTAGCACAATACAATATAGTCATACTTTAAATCAACAGTAAAACATAAAGAAAATATTCTAAAATATGCACCAGAGAAATATCACATTACCTTAGAGGATCTCAAATTAGACTTAGAGCTGATTTCTCATCAGAAACTCTACAGGCTAGGGGAGAATGACGAGACATACTCCAATGCTTAAAATAAAATTAAAAAGATCCTGTCAACCCTGAAATGCTCTCATTTATTAATGCAGATGAAATAAAGACCTTGCATAACAGAAATTGAAAGAATTTATCACATTCATACAGCCTTACAAATGATGCGTAAGGATGTGCAACACAGAAAAACATGAAAAGATAGTCGTCATTATAAAAGAATTAAAAGACAGAAAATCTCCTAGTAAAAGTACAAAGGAAATCCAAAGCAAACAATAGGAATATTTGTGGGAAAATGGCAGAGCTAAGTTATTTCTTACCAGTAATAACCTTGAATGTAAATGGCCTAAATTCTCCAATGAAAAGATACAGACTGGCTGAATGGACTAAAAAACAAGACCCATCAATCTGCTGTCTGCCAAAAGCACACCTCACCAACAAAGATACACATAGACTGAAAGTGAAAGGATAGAAAAAGATATTCCATGTTAGTAGAAAGAACACAACAACAGAGGTAACCATCCTGATATCAGACAAAATAGAGTTTAACACAAAAACTGTTAAAAGAGAAAAAGAAGGGCACCATGTAATGATGAAGGGAAGGAAGATGTGACTATAGTAAATGTATATGCACCCATTACCAGGGCATCTGGCTAAATAAAAGAAATGATAATGGATTTAAAGGGAGACATAGACTCCAGTACAATAGTTGGGCACATCAACACCCCATTTTCATCAATGGACAGATCAGCTAAGCAAAAAAAGGAAAAAGCATAGCTAATTGACACTATGAACTAAATGGACTTAATTGATATCTATGAGAAGACTTCATTGCTCAGATAAAGAATTCACAATCTTTTAATCAGTGCATGGAACTTTTTCTACAATGGACCATATGCTAGGCCATAAGGCAAGCCTCACCAAATTCAAAAAAAATGAAATCATACCATGTAGTATTTCTGCCCACAATGAAATTCTGGAAATGAACAACTTAAGAAACCCCAGAAAATATGCAGATACAAGGAGACTGAACAATGATGGGTCTGAATAAACAATGGGTCATAGAAGAAATCAGAAAGGAAATCAGAAAGGAAATCAAAAAATTGGCCAGCGCCGTGGCTCAATAGGCTAATCCTCCGCCTGCAGCACCGGCACACCGTGTTCTAGTCCTGGTCAAGGTGCTGGATTCTGTCCCGGTTGCCCCTCTTCCAGGCCAGCTCTCTGCTGTGGCCAGGGAGTGCAGTGAGGATGGCCCAAGTGCTTGGGCCCTGCACCCCATGGGAGACCAGGAGAAGCACCTGGCTCCTGGCTTCGGATCAGCACAGTGTGCCAGCCACAGCGCGCTGGCCATGACGGCCATTGGAAGGTGAACCAACAGCAAAGGAAGACCTTTCTCTCTGTCTCTCTCTCTCACTGTCCTCTCTGCCTGTCAAAAAAGAAAAAGAAATCAAAATTCCTGGAAATGAATGAACATAACAACAAAACATGTCATAACCTATGGGATACAGCATAGGCAGTGTGAAGAGGGAAGTGTATAGCAATTATTGCCCATATCAAGAAATTGGAAAGTCATCAAGTAAATGATCTATCAGTGCATCTCAAGGTCCTAGGAAAAAAAACTACTCACCAAACCCAAAATCAGTAGGAGGAAGTAAATAATTCAAATTAAATAAACAAAATTGAAACCAAAAAGCAATACAAAAAAAAATAGCATAATGAAGAGCTGACCTTTTGAAAAGATAACCAAAATTGATACATCATTGTCCCAACTAACCAAAAAAAAAAAGTGGGAAAGGACCCAAATTAATAAAATTAGAGATGACAGAGATGTTATAATGAATAATACTGAAATAAAAAGTATCATCACAAATCACAACAAACAGTTATATGCCAAGAAATTAGAAAATCTAGAAGAAATAGATAGATTTCTGGGCACATACAATCTACCAAAATTGAATCATGAAAACATAGAATACCTAACTAGACCAATAAACAAGGCACAGACTGAATCAATAATAAAGTCTTTCCCAACAAAGAAAAGCCCAGGACTGGATGGCTTCACTGATGAATTCTACCAAACTTTTAAAGATTGAATTCCTATGCTCAAACTATGCAAAACAATTGAATCCTCCCAAACTCCTTCTTTGCAGCCACCATCACCTTAATTCCAAAACTAGAAAAAAAGCAGATAATAATAGATCAATATCACTTATGAACATATATGCAAAAATCCTGAACAAAATACTAGCTAATCAAAGCCAACAATTATCAAAAAGATCATTCACTCAGTCCAAGTGCAATTTATGCCTGGCATGCAGGGATGGTTCAATATATACAAATCAATAAATGTGACATCACATTAACAATTTGAAGAATAAAAACTATATGATTCTATCAGTGGATGCTAAGGAAGCATTTGAAAAAATACAACATCCTTTCATTATAAAAACCAGAGTAATGTGGGTATAGGAAGAATATTTGTCAACACAATCAAGGCAATATGTAACAAACCCACAGCCAGAATCACATTGAATGGGGAAAAAATTGGAAACATTTCCACTAAGATCAAGAACCAGACAATGATGTCCATTTTCACCATTGCTTTTCAATATAGTTATGGAAGTTTTAGCCGGGGCAATTAGGAAAAAAAAGAATTAAGTGGAATAAAAATTGGAAAGCAGGAAATCAAATTATCCCTTTTTGCAAATGATATGATCCTATATGTAGGGAAACCAAAAAAACTCTACTAAGCAACTATTGGAACTCATAAGAGAGTTTCGTAAAGTTGCAGGTTATAACATCAACAAAAAAATATCAATAGCCTTTGTATATTTAGACAGTGCTATGGAAGAGAACAAACCTGTAAGATCAGTACCATTTACAATAGCTACAAAAATTTTAAATACCTTGCAATAAATTTAAGGAGGTAAGCAATCTCTACAATGAAAATTAAAAAATATTTTAAAAAGAATAGAAGAAGAACTAAAGAAAGAATCTTCCATTTTGTGGATTGGAAGATATCCATACTACCAAAACAATTTACAGATTCAGTACAATCTCAATCAAAATGCCAATGACATTCTTCTCAGATCTAGGAAAAAATATGCCAAAAATTCATATGGAAACAGAAGAGGCCCTGGATAGCTAAAGCAATTTTAAACAACAAAAACAAGCAGGAGACATCACAATACTAGATTTCAAGACATACTACAGGGCAGTTATACACAAAACAGCCTGATACTGTCACAAAAATAAACATGTAAACCAATGGAACAGAATAGATACCCTAGAAGTCAATCTACACATCTACAACCAACTAATCTTTGACAAAGGAGCTGAAATCAGTCCCTAAAGGAAGGACAGTTTTGTCAACAAATGGTGCTGGGAAAACTGGATCTCCACGTGCTAAATATGAAACAAGACACCTACCCTAACTTTATACAAAAATCTACTCTAAATGTATCAAGGATCTAAATCTGTGACCTGATATCATCAAAGTACTAGAGGATAACATTGGGACAACTCTGCAAAGTATTGGCATAAGCAGAATTCTTGCAGAAGACCCCAGAAACACATATAATCAAAACAATAATACACAAAGAAGATTAATAAAGTTAAGAAGCGTCTGCACTGCAAAGCAAACATTCAAAACAGTGAAGAGGCAACCAACACAAAGGGAGAAAATATTTTATTTTTTTTTATTTTTTTTTTATTTGACAGGGTTAGACAGTGAAAGAGAGAGACAGAGAGAAAGGTCCTCTGAAGCCAGGAGCCAGGTGCTTCCTCATGGTCTCCTACACTGGTTCAGGTGCCCAAGCACTTGGACCATCCTCCACTGCCCTCCCAAGCCACAGCAGAGAACTGGACTAGAAGAGGAGCAGCCCGGGACTAGAACCTGGTGCCCATATGGCATGCCAGCGCTGCAGGTGGAGAATTAGCCAAGTGAGCCATGGCGCCAGCCCCAGAAAATATTTTCAAAGAATGCAACTGATAAAGGATTAATATCCAGAATCTATAAAGAGCTCAAGAAACTCAACTAAAACAAACAATAGAGTTAAGAAATGAGCAAAGGAGTTGAACAAGCATATTTCAATGTATTAAATACAAATGGTCAGCAGACACATGAAAAAGGCTCAGGACCACTACCCATCAGAGAACTGCAATTCAAAACCACAATGAGGTTCCACCTCACCCCAGTTAAAATGGCTCTCATACAGAAATTTAAAAAAAATCCTGGCAAGCATGTGAGGAAAATGTTACCCTAATCCACTCTTGTTAGGAAAACAATCAAGTTCAGCCATTATGGAAGACAGTATGGAGATCCTTCAGAAATAAGAAAATAGATCTACCCTGTGACCCAGCCATCCTAGTCCTGGGAATTTACCCAAATGAAATGAAATCAACATATGAAAGATTTAGGAGTACCCCCATCTTTATTGCAGCTCAATTCACAATAGCTAAGGTATGGAATCACCCAAGATGTCCATCTTGATAAAGAAAATGTGATATATATATATACACAATGGAATACTACTCAGCAGTAAGAAAAAATGCAATCCTGTATCTTACAACAAAAAGGATGCAACTGGAAACCATTATACTTAGTGAAATTAGCCAGTCCCAAGAAGACAAATATTGTATGTTTTCCCTGATCTGTGGTAACTAATAGCTTAGAAAAAGTGTAATGTATATGAGCTAAGTTGACATTTTCAGATTTTATTATTTTTAAAACCCTTGTCTATACTGTTGAGAAGCAGTGTTTTTTAGTTTGTTTTGTTCTGATTTGTTTTGTTTTTCTTGTTGCTATCTGTTGAGCTCTTTATGTAGTAGAGTGTTAAGCTTATGATTATAAAATATACTAAAAATATGCCATTATAAAAATTAAAAGAAAGAATAAGCAAGGAAGGAGGAGGTAGAGTGGGAGGGAGGTTAAGGTGGAAAGTATCACTATACTCCTAAATTTGCATATATGAAATACACAATATTTGTTCACCTTTAAAAAAGCAGCAGATTCATGGAGTGAACTTTTGGCATAATGGTTAAGATGCTACCTGGGATACTTGCATCCCTTATGGGTACAATCTAGAATCCTCGCCTGATTCCAGCTTCCTGCTAATGTACACCGAGGAAGCAGATAATGGCCAGTGGTTGGGTACTTGACACTCACAAGGGAGACCTGAGTTGAGTTTCCAGCTCCTGACTTTGGTCTGGCCAACCCCTGGCTGTTGTAGAAATTTGGGAGTGATCTCATGGATGAGACATAGAGTTTAACTATCTACCTATCTATCTATCTTTCTACAATTCTATCTATATACATATAGATATATCCATATACATATATCTATATGTAGATATATATAGATATACATTTATATACATATACATGTGCATATATAGATACATATGTGTATCTATATGCATAGCTATATACATATAGATAGAAATATATCTGTCTCTCATTTGTATTTATCTCTCCCTCAATTTCAAATAAATAAATGAAAACTTTTTAAAAGCAGCCCAAGAAATGATAGTGATGATGAAATTGATTGATAAGGAATATAAACTGCTGTTATATTCATATATAAATATAAATATAAATTTAAAATACCTCGGCTGGTGCCACAGCTCAATAGGCTGATCCTCTGCCTGTGGCACCAGCACCCCAGGTTCTAGTCCCAGTTGGGGCACTGGATTCTGTACCGGTTGCTCCTCTTCCAGTCTAGTTGTCTGCTGTGGCCCTGGGAGTGGTGGAGGATGGCCCAAGTCCTTGGGCCCTGCACCCCATGGGAGACCAGGGGAGGCACCTGGCTCCTGGCTTCAGATCAGCGCAGTGCGCTGGCCACCGCACGCTGGCCGCAGCGGCCATTGAGGGGTGAACCAACAGAAAAGGAAGACCTTTCTCTCTCTCTCACTGTCCACTCTACCTGTCAAAAAAATACATTACCTCAAAAAATAAATATTTCAATTAAATATTTTAATTAAAATTTTTATTAAAGCAGAAAATAAACATAATGAAAAGAGAAATGGAAACTTTTTATAAAGTGTCAAATACAAATCTATCTCAGAAAAAATACAAATAAGAAATTAAAGAGATTGAACTTGAACTTGAAATATAGTTATAGAAGCAATTCAAACTGAAGATAAAATCCAAGAAACTAATATGGATGAACAGCCCTTTCCCTGTTCTGTGGTAACTAATAGCATAGAAAAAGTGTAATGTATGTGAGCTAAGTTGACATTTTGAGATTTGACTATTTTTAAACCCTTATCTATACTGTTGAGAAACATGTTTGATGGGAACATCACGCAGTTTAACATATATGTAAATGGAGTCCCAGAAAATAGTAGGGTGCTGACAGAAAAAAACTGAAGAATTAATTTCAACTGTTTTCTAAATATAATAAAAATCTGGGCCGGCGCCATGGCTCACTTGCCTAATCCTCCGCCTGCAAGGGCCAGCATCCCATGTGGGTGCCAGGTTCTAGTCCCAGTTGATCCTCTTCCAGTCCAGCTCTTTGCTGTGGCCTGGGAGGGCAGTGGAGGATGGCCCAAGTGCTTGGGCCCCTGCACCTGCATGGAAGACCAGGAAGAGGCACCTGGCTCCTGGCTTCGGTCCAGTGCAGCACGGACCATAGCGACCATTTGGAGAGTGAACCAAAGGAAGGAAGACCTTTCTCTCTGTATCTCTCTCTCACTGTCTAAAACTCTACCTGTCAAAAAAAAAAATAAAAAAAATCTATAAACTCACATATCCAAGAAACTCAATAAAATCCAAAACATATAAAGAGCAAGAAAATCATTATCATCAACTTGCTGGAAACGAGAAATAAAAAGCAAAACCTAAAAGCTTTTGAGATAATAAAAACTTTTCATTAAAAAGAAAAAGATAAAAATAATCATTGTTTTTGTGGGAAAATATAATATCAAGTAATGACATTGATTGACATTTTCAAAGTGCTCAAATGAAAAACTCACATCCTATAATTCATAATCAGCAAAAAATTTTCTTCAAAAAAGAGAATAAATTTAAGAATATTTTAGTCAAATGAAAATTTGATGAGTAAGTATTCATCTGAAGAACTGAACTATAGGAAAGTTAAAAAAGATTTATCAAGTCAAAATACAATGACATCAAATGGAAACTCAGATCTCCAAAAAAAAAAAAAAAAATGGAGGGGGGTGGGAGTTGTAAATTGACAAATGAAAAGAAATATAAAAGATATTTTATTTAAAATACCTCTAAAAAGCAAAATATGCACAGATAAATGTATAATATCAACAGTTTAAAGGTCAAAGAGAAAAAATATAAGTATATTGTTACAAAATTTTTAAATACATGAAGTGCATAATAACTATTTACCACACATTTAAAATGTATGGTAAATGATAGAATAATCACTTTAAAAGATATAATAAATAAACCATAAAGAAGATAAAGTAGAATTTGGAAAAAATATGGGAGGTAGGTAACAGAACAAAAAAAATCAATATAGGTATCAAGGTGGAGGCTTAACCTCAAGCATAACATTAATAAATTAAGCATATATAGATTAAGTGCCACCAAGTTAAAAGAGAGAAAATGTCAAAAAGAATATAATTAGGAAGATCCAACTATATGCTGTTTATTAAAAGAATGCTTTTTAAATATCAAAACACAGGTAGTTTGCAAGTAAATAATCGGGATGTACAGCAAATTTTGAACATACAAATTTTACCATACCTGAACTATCTGAAAAAGTATTCTTCAAAATTAATATTATTAACAGTATGAAGGAGATTTCATAATAACAATTTGTCAATAAGACATAGTTCTGTTAATTATGAGTGTGCCTAATTGCAGATCTTCAAAAATATGTGGAGAAAATATGTGAGAGGATGAAAGACTAGACAAATCAATAGTTTTCAAATACTCATTTCTCAGCAACTGTTAGGACAGGTAGATGAAAAGTCAGTCTGATTGTGGAAGATTCAAACAATCCTATCCACCAACTTGATCAACTCATATTGCAGAGAGTTCTACATACAGCAATGGCAGTATATAATCCTTTCTAAGTGGACATGAGGGGCTGGCACTGTGGCGTAGTAGGTAAGGCCATCACCTGCAGTGCCAACTCTCATATGGGTGCCTGTTTGAGTCCCAGCTGCTCCACTTCCATTCCAGCTCTACAATGGCATGGGAAAGCAGTGGAGGATGGCCCACTTGGGCCCACTTGAGCCCGCTTGGGCCTCTGCACCCACGTGGGAGACCGGAGGAAGCTCCTGGCTCCTGGCTTTGGATCGGTGCAACTTTGGCCAGTGTAGCTGTCTGTGGACAGAACCAGCGGATGGAAGACCTCTATCTCTCTGCCTCTGCTTCTCTGTAGCTTTGCTTTTCAAATAAATAAAATCAATCTTAAAGAAAATTTAAGTAGACATGAAGCATTCAGTATGATGAACCATATGCTGTCATAAAAGAAGTCTCAGTAAATATAAGAGTTGAAATCATAGACAGTATGTTTGTTAACCACTACAGAATTAGGTAAAAAATGAAAATCATTAAGATATCAAGAATATTTCCAAATATGGAAATTAGCACATTTCTGATAAACCAGGGATCAAAGAAGAAATAATAAGGAAATTGGGAATTTTTTAAACTTTGTTGATAATAAGAATACACCAAATCAGAATATGTGGAATGAAGCTAAAGCAGTACTTAAATGGAAATTTACAATTTTAATGCTTGTATTAAAAAAGAAAAATGTTCTAAAATCAACTATCTAGTTTCCAAAAAGAAAAAATATATTAACCCTAACTAAGAGGAAGGAAATCAGAAAGACTGAAAACCAATTAATAGAAAACAATAAATGATAGAGAAAAATTAACGAATTTTGAACCTGTTTTTGAGAAGAGTCTATAAAACTGATAAACTATTAGACTGGTCATGAAGAAAGAGAAGATATAAATTGCCAATTTCAGTTATAAAACAGGGCATCATTACATCATGTCATTTAAAAAATACTAAAAAATCATGAATGAGCAAACACACCAATAAATTTGACAACTTAGATGACACAAATACCTTAAAAGATGTAAATTACTAATATTATTTCAAGAAGAAATAAAAAGCCTAAATAGTCCCATGGATTAAATAATTGAATTTATAAGTAGACACTTCCACTCAAATAAAACTCCAAACCAGGGTGGTTCCCTAGCTAATTCTATCCAATATTTAAGAGATAAATAATAACACTATTACACAAACTTGAAGAAAACAGAGGAGGAAGTAAATCTTTCCCAACTCATTCACTATGACCAGTATTACAAAGTTTCCAAAGCCAGACTAAGAAAACTACAGACCAACATCTTTCATGACCATAAGCACAAAAATCCTTAACAAAATATTAGCAAATCAATAATACACTATGTCCAGATGGGATTTATCTTGGAAATTTAAGGTTGGTTTAATAAATTAAAATCAATGTCTTAAATGCTGTGCTAGCTAGACAGGTGTGTGCATTTGTCAAAGCATGTCTCAAAGTTACATTTAAAATGAATATTTTTTATCCTATGCAAATTATACATAAAAAGAAGAAACAGGATAGGCATTTGATCCAGCAGTTAGGAAGCTGCTTAGGATGTCAACATCCAGTACTGGAAGGCCTGGCTCCAAGTCCTGGACCCTGGGAAGCAGCAGGTGATGGCTTGTACTCAGGTCCCTTCCGTGACATGGGAGATTCAGATTGAATTCCAAGCTCCTGCCCAGCATCAACTGTTGTGGGCATTTGGGTAGGGGTGTGAGCCAGAGAATAGACTCTCTCTCTCTCTCTCTCTCTCTCTTATTCTCTCTCTCGCTCTCACTCTCTTTCTTACTCTCACTCTTATTCCTACTCTCTCTTACTCTCACTCTCACTCACTCATACAAAATAAAATTAGCAATATTAACACTTGCTGTCATCTTACTCTTTCCAAGGTTTTGCAGTACAGTGAATTCCAGTGGTTAATCAGAGAATGAATCAATAGCATGGGTTGTCTTGATCTCTTGGGCATCACAATTGAAATGGATCTTTCTGTCCCCTAAACTCTTACAGAACGTTGGATCTCATGTTCTAGCTCTTGGTGTGTAAGTCCTGGCTCTCCATTTTGGGGCTTCCTTGTGGACAGAGGCTTGAAGCAACTGTCGTAGTTTTTTGCTTAAAATTTTTCCATCAGTGCCTTCTATGAATGTAGTTACTACTGAATGAATGCATTTTTGGATAGCATAAGATACTGTGGAAATTACTGTTTCTCTCTGTGAACATAAGTATTCAAGAGACAACAGGAACAACCATCTATTAGGAATGTTCACTACTGAAACTGCTAAGAAGGCCTCATGATAAAGGATGTGGAACATGAAACATGAGTTTTTTATTTCATTTTAATGAAATGATTCATATGCTGGGTGATGAATGGACCAGAGAAGTTCTCTTCAAAAAACATGATATTTGTGAAAATAAAATTCCCAAAAGGATTAAGGATTTCTCTACAGAGAGAAATAATCCTAAAAATCAGTAGGGAGGGAAGCCATGAAGGATACAATTTTGAAAATATACACATCTAACATGAAATCAGTACAAGGAATTTCAAAAGCACAGGCTCATGTTAGAAGTTCCTGGGCGAGAAAAGATGATGTTGGTGTGGTTGAGGACCATCTGAGGATGACAGCCTCATTGAATTGCCTTCTTGTTCTGTCCAGAAGCTGGGGCTTCCCACTCCTAAATCCTTCATCCACAAGAGGAAAGAGTTTGAAATCCTCACAGGGCAAAAAGTCTATACATCCTGTCGTCCATCCTTCTGTAAAAGAAAGAATAGTAATTATAAGACATAGTGAGAATTTGATGATAATGCATCTAAGCATTTAGTACAAGCCATGGCTCACAGAAAGTATTTAGCAAATTCTGGTTGTGACTGCAGTTCTGATTCTGTTACTTTTTTCAGCATTTTCTTCAGAGACAAACAAGGAATACTGTTTTCCAATCTCTGTTCCATGCTCACATAGAAATAGCCCAGTCCATCCATTGACACACCCTGCACACCTTGATTACATTAAATCAGCCACTGGTTGGAAATTAGCCTTTTTTTCTTTTTAATCTTCATCTGCAGAATCTCAAGCCATGTTAGATTTGTCCTTTTATTTCCTGGTCAACTTCGTTTCTACAAGGATGTATTCCATTAGATTGAAAGTTCCATGAGAGCAGGTACCTCCTAAGAAATGATGTTCAACACTATATTCCCAGAGTCCATCAAGGCCCCTTGGTACTTCACAGTAAATAGATGTCAGTTTGAATGAACATGATCCCTTTTCAACAGCCTTTGTATGCAAGTCATGTTTGAAAGAATCTGCCAGTGGCTACCTTGCCTTAAATGAGTACACATTGAGCTGATTCACAACAACTTGAAGATTATTTCTCAACTGCATGAAATTAAACAGAAAATAATTCGTGCTTCGTGTTCCATGTCCTCCATAATGAGCCTTTCTTAGCAGTTTAATTAGTGAAAGACAGCATATTTTCCCATCCACCTTTGTCAAGAATTCCAAATGCTTTACGGAAAAATAACTCATGAGGAGAACCAGCAGAACTCCTGGAGTTATTTATAAACTCTGCACTGGAAACTCTTTCAGGGTCTGCAGCAGCAAATCTCAGCCCCATTTACTTTACCCCATCATTCTGCAGTTTGAGTATGAGTGACAAAACAGCTAATAAGCACATTACCCCCACAAAGTAGCCATTAGCATCTTTTATCATCAGCAGCCTTTCTCTTTTTATTTTAAAGAACACACAGAAATGTATAAATTGCAGTTTATCTTGCCACAGAAGCATTTAATCAACTGTACTATAATTAAATTTTGGGTGGCTACTAAGAATAATCATTGTTTCTTCATTACAAGCATTGTCCTAAAAATTACATTAATGAGGGTCAATCATAAAGAGCTTTGAGAATTGAGCTGCATTTCAATGTTAAATTTGCATCTCATCTTTGTGTCATCTCTATAAATGGATTGCCATGGGCTGGGAGCTTTTTGTGGGCCTAGGCCTTTCATGGATATTCCTTGAACCAACCTTCTACTTTAAGTGAAATATATTTGCATTAAACACATAGTCATTTCCCAAACTCCTTCTTATACAGTTCTTTTCCTCTGTTCTGAAATTCACAGAGCTTTTCATGTTTAGGTCACCTATTCCCTCACTGCTTAATTATTCTTAGAAGGTTATAATTTATAAGGTTTGATATTAAAAAAAAAATCACATCCCATTATCAGATAGTCAGTTACAGGGGTTGGATTTTGCTGCCAAATTGGGAACTGCCAGCTGACCAAGAAAGAAAAGGGGTATTTACATAAGTAAATAATAATAATTCAGTTAAACATTCACCGATGTGTCTGCCATTGCCAGCATCTAACCTTTTTTTCATTTTCAACAATTGTGGCTTCAAGCATGGACTGTATTCACCATTGTTTTTGTACTCCTTGCTGATCTTGGGGAAAGCTGAAATTTTGTGACATTGGCCAAGTAATTTGTGATCTTTTTTGTAACCAGCTGCCCTACACAAAAGCATAGACATACTTATTTTGGATAAATTCATGCTATCCGACATATAAACAAATCCAGAAAATATAAAAGAATCAAGAGACACTCATACACAGGTCAGTTTTCTTCACTGGACTGAGCTACCTCTACTTCGGTTCACATGACACTGTCCTCATTTTTCTGAACATGATGCATGTCATCCTTTGGTTCTTAAGCTTTTATCTTAATGCGTCTTTTCTGATTATTTTTTTTTATTTAATGAATATAAATTTCCAAAGTACGACTCATGGGTTACAATGGCTCCCCCCCCATACCGTCCCTCCCACCCACAACCCTCCCCTTTCCCACTCCCTCTCCCCTTCCATTCACATCAAGATTCATTTTCGATTATCTTAATATACAGAAGATCAGCTTAGTATACCTTAAGTAAGGATTTCAACAGTTTGCTCCCACACAGAAACATAAAGTGAAAAATAATAGATGATTTTTTAAATGATGATGAAATCAGATCAGACCTATTGTCATGTTTAAATGCATCTTTTCAGATGATATTTTTAAATGGTGAAACTTTCTTCTATATATTTATCTCCTATTATGTATGATATGACTTCTTGTGACCTTGACAGAATTGAAATTGCAGAATTGAAAACCCATTTTGGTTCAGACTCTTGGTCCATCCTACCCATATTTCTGTGATGAACCATGGCCCCCAAGAGACATTTTGTGGAGAGCTTAGCTGCCCTCTTTGATATCACCCCTAAAATTATTAGATGTATCATCTCCAAAATAATATCATTTCTCTTCATAACCAAGTACAATTTAACCACTGTGAATTTATTTTAGAGTCCTTTAAAAGGACAATTTTAGCCTGCTGTAATTTTTGGAAAAGTAATGGAGATTCACAACATTTTATAACTGGAAGGGCTTTTACAGGTTCTCAAGACTGATTCTAATTTGAAAAAATACTAATCCTCAAGTAGACCTTCATAAAAAGAAATGCGTGTTGCTTCTTATCTTTGTCATATATCCAGTCAGATCCCTATCAATAGCAAAGCAAGCTATTCAATCCCATGGTAACTCATCCTTTTGTATTAGTATAGTTGTATCCAAAGTTTTTTTTTTGAACTTTAAGAACTTCCTTGTCTACTATCTTTATCTTTTCAAAGATTGTAAATTATTGGGAAGTCAAGGTTTCCTCTTATAAAAGCCATGGACCTCTTCTTTTTTGATGGATTATGTGCTTGAATGCATAATTATGAACCTTAGATTTTTATAAATTGGTCATCTTGCCTTATAGAAGTGAAAATCACTAGTCAGAGATTTATAGATGCTCCCTTATGACCTCTCTGACATAACCGACCAGTTGGCCTCCAACACCATAAACACTGAACAATGGCTGCAAAATTTGAGGCTTCAACTCCTTGCCACCCAAGTATATCTGCAGTACACCTGTCAGCCAACCTTGCCCAATTCTCTATGTTTAGGATAAGAATTAGTTCAAAAACAGTATGCCCATGTAATGTATTCCACTTGTCTTTGTTTCTCCTTGCCACATAACAAGAGATGGGGATCAATGGGTAAGGGAGAAGGAGCAGTTCAAATATCAAAGTTGCTGGAAAAAAATGCCTTCCATTGCACAGTGGCTTTGTATCATCCCAATATTTGTAGCAAGAAATCAAAAACTGTTTATGAACATAATTTTCAAAACCATGATTATTGTGAAACTTTCATTATAAATTCCATCCTACAAAAATTTTTGAGTCTTTGCAGACCTGAATACCCACGTGCATTGAATGTTCTCACATATGCTCTATCAGAAACAATTTTTCCTAATGTTTTCCTAGTGAACATAATTCATAATTCCCAGGTGAAGAGACCTGCAGTAAAGCATTTACAAGGAGTCACACTGGTTCAAACAGGTGAAGAACTTTACTGACGTGAGACCATGAAGAAAGGGTGGGTGATAGATTCTGTATGGACAAAACAAAAAACGATAAATTAGGACTGATATATAAACATGAGTATGATTCAAAACCACCCCTATAGCAGAAGCATTGCTTGTGGTAGTAAGTAAGAGGCTAGTGGGAAGGAGCTAGGAGCATTTCTTTACAGCTGTGCATGTTTATGACACACATGTGCACACATAAAATCATAAACTCAAAGATAAGGAATCTAGAGTCAGACGTGAGGCAGATCAAGGGAGGAGTGTAGTGTATCAAGGGGTGGGTACCTATTGAGGAAGAGCCAAATTTTATACAAATACAGACACACACACACATACCTACATATAAACGTGGACATTTCAAAACAGTTCACAAAAAAAGAAATTACAATTTTATTTTGTGCAAAAGCTTTTGAAATCCATGCAGAGTGTTTTAGTCATAAATGCATTTTCTGTGAACATTTTGAAGATCCCTCATGTATTTTTCTCAAAATATAAACATACACAAGGGTACTTGAAAAAAGGTCATGGTAGGGGCCAGCACTGTGGCGTAGCGGGTACAGCCACTGCCTGCAGTGCTGGCATCCCTTATGGGCGCCAGTTCGAGTCCTGGCTGCTCCACTTTCAATCCAGCTCTCTACTGTGGCCTAGGAAAGCAATAGAAACTGGCCAGGTCCTCGGGCCCCTGCACCAAAGTGTGAGACATGGAAGAAGCTCCTGGCTCTTGGCTTTGGATGGGTGCAGCTCTGGCCATTGTGGCCATTTGGAGAGTGAACCAGCAGATTAAAGACCTCTCTTTCTCTCCTTCTCCCTCTCCCTCTCCCTCTCCTTCTCTCCGTGTATAACTCTGACTTTCAAGTAAATAAATAAATCTTAAAAAAAAAAAAAGAAAAAAGGTCATGGAAAAATGCAATTAAAAGTGTGAGCTTATCTTGGTGCAAAAAATTTTTGAAATCCATGCACAATATATATTTTCCACATATTATGGAAAATGTTGCACCAGAATAAGCTCATATTTTTAAAGAAATTTTCCACAAATTTTTCAAAGTACCCATATGTTTATGTGTATGTGTATATATATACCCACACACATACATACACACATATATGTTTATATATATATATATTTAAATATATGTTTCCCTCAATTCTCCTCATACTTGGAGATGATTCACACCGTACAGAGAAAAGGCAAACTTTCTAACTGAAAGCCAGTCATTATATTGATAACCAGTTTGTTCATTAGGGTAATCATGGATAAAATCATGGAATATGACTTTGTGAGTCATTTAACTTTTGCAAAGGAATATATGAAAGTTATTATCCTTTTATGTTTGTAGATGGGTAGTGATAAAGTTAAATGTTCTAAAAGGTAAAATCATGACTTTTTGTGAAAATACAAATTGAACACAAATCATAGATTTAATTCTTTAATTATTGAGAGAATGAGTAAGATGTTAAAACCAATTCAAATGATGTTTGATAAACTAAATTTATACACTACAATAAAAATATTAGGCTAGGGGCCAACACTATGGCATAGCGGGTAAAGCCGCCATCTGCAGTGCCAGCATCCCATATGGGTGCCAGTTCGAGACCCTGCTGCTTCACTTCTGATCCAGCTCTCTGCCATGGCCTGTGAAAGCAGTAGAGATGGCCCAAGTCGTTAGGCCTCTTCACCCACGTGGGAGACCTGGAAGAAGCTCCTGGATCCTGGCTTCAGATTGGCCCAGCCCCAGCCGTTGCGGCCATTTGGGGAGTGAACCAACAGATGGAAGATCTCTCTCTGCCTCTGCCTCGCTGTAACTCTGCCTTTCAAATAAATAAATCAATCTTTTTTAAAAAATGAAATATAAAAAAAATCTTTAAAACAGAAAAAGACAAATGGCTAAAGCCAATGAAAACCAAAATGCCATCTTTAAATATATATACATATATATACACAAATATATATACTTAAGTGTGTGTGTGTATATATACATATATATATGACTAAAAATACTTATTGGGCTAGATAAAAAAAATACAGTGGTTAATGTCTTAGAGGCCAGTGAATTTTTGAGATTATATGGGTTTCATTTAAGATTTATTTTATTTATTTGAAAGTCAGATTTACAGGGAGTGAGAGGTCTTCCATCTGCTGGTTCACTCTTCAAATGGCCACAATGGTCAGAGCTGAACCAGTCTGAAGCCAGGAGCCAGGAGCTTCTTCCATGTCTCCTCCATAGGTGCAAGGGCCCAAGGACTTGGGCCATCCTCTGCTGCTTTCCCAGGCATATTAGCAGGGAGCTGGATCAGGAGTGGAGTAGCCAGGACTCAAACCAGTGCCCATATGGAATGCCAGAGCTGCAGGCCTGGGTTTTAACCCACTGTGCCACAGCACCAGCCCCTGGGGTTATCTGTTCTATAAGGAAAAAATCATTTTCATCTCTTCTGGACATCCGGAAGTTAACACATATGTGACTTCACTAAATCTAGGACCTTTCATTAATAGGAAGCAGTGAGTCCATAGAAGAATATGCTCCTAAATAATCTTTGGTGGACTTCACTCCTGAATCACATTGAAAAGATGTCCTGCCTACCTTTCTGCCTTATGGAAAAATGGTGGTGAAAAGTATAAAAATATACTGAGTGGTACTGCACAGAGTGTTGGACCTCCGCTTATATGTGTAAATGCATTGTTACATGTTTTTTGGTAAGGGGCACCCACTTCTTATTTCCATGTCAGAAGCTGAGAGTAGAATCTCCAGAAAATAGGATCTACTTTCTAAAAATTGCTGTAGAGAAGGAGAAAGAGACAAATATTTCTCTCTACTTCTGTCCTTTTAAGTGTTTCATTATTCATTCATTTACCCATTCAGTGATTTAATAGATATCTGTTGAACATCTGCTTTGTACCAGACATTGAGACATGGAGTGAAAAAGATAAAGTCTCTGCTCTTAGGGAGCTCACATTCTAGTTAACAAATATTAAGCCACTATAATAGTATAGTTTAGAGTGTAGAAACTACTATGAGAAAAAAATGGGAGGGGGGGCAGCAGGGTAAGGGAGGTAATCATTAACTAGAGGGAGGGGTGGACTTTAGATGAACTGGCTGGACATCCCAGGAGGGTTGGCCAACCCAGAGTGTGGTCCAATCAGAGTAGCAGCATTGGTGACTGTCATTCACCTTCTGAAATGGTCCCAAGACACCTCCAACCCAAATTTCCAGCTGCTTGTTGGAATGGGAGTGGGAGCCCAGAGCAGCAAGTGGAGTGAGTCATGCCATTTCCCGAAGGGAAAAAAAAGCACATTTGCTGGGACAGGGCAACGAGGGAAGGTGCAGAGCATGGGCTTCCGATCAGAGACAGCTGAATCTGACTCCTCTGCATGGCACTCACTACTCTAACTTGAGACAAGTTGCTTAATCTGCTTTCCATCCGCTAATGACATGTGACGATCATTCCCTCATGGGGTCACTGGGAGAAATAAATGGAAATACTCTCCAAAAAGCCCTCAGTACATAGGAAATACTCGACAAATGCTGTTATTTTTGTTATTCCTTCATATGGAGAGCCTGCAATACCGTCTTCACGTAGTACTGATTGGCTTGTCTTGATACAGCCATTCAGCATTTTGGAAAGAAAACTCATTATCAGAGTTCAGGTACCTTGTGACCTGGAGATACCCCAGATGCATTAACATTGACCTAAGCTATGTGGTTGAAATTATCCTGACAGCCAATCCAAATTTTCCAAAGAGATCAAAGCTCCATGGGCTTAGTGTCACATATTAAACTTAAAATTTGAGGATTCCAGAGTGGGTTAAAGTTTACAAACTAAATTATAATACTTTTCTTGGAGGTTTAATTGGAGATGTTCTTTCCTTTGCTGTCCTTTGTTTTCTTTCCTTCTTCTCCCCTCTTGTGAGTTGCATTTTCTTCTGGGGAGCTATGGGTTAGAAGGCTATTAATTAGCTGCTCCTGATTCTAATTTTCAATAGGATTTAGTGAGGATTAAACTGCCCCCTTGAAAAGAGAGATTAAAAGTCAGGAATTAATTTCTATGAGTTGAATTTCTAATTGTTTTGTTAATAATGTTTTTTCATTTGATAATGTTGCTGAAAGAAATAATAATTTTAATTAAATTTTAAATGTATTTATAGCATTTTATGGATTCTAGGGAGACTACATTTTCTTGCAAGGAGTATATTGAGACTATAACATTCTTCTCTAACCCCATAATTATTATGATCAGGGGAATGTCTGTAATACATTCCATTGCAATTAAATTGCATACCCCAGACTGTTCAAGATCTGTTTATAAAGGAGAAATGGATTTTCCACAGCTGCTTGCCTGTGAGTGCACCCTTCATACTCTGCAGCAGCCAGTGTATGCGCTGAAGTTACAGAGCTGAATTTAAACTTTCAGATGTCTTTCAAAAACTTCCCATAACACAAATTGTTTAATTTGTGTACATGAAAACCCACTGACTGCATACGGATGAAGGTCAACATACAGTAAGAGGGGGCTATGTGGATCTCTATGTCTTTGCCTGACCATCCCTTCAGGAATTAGCAGGCATGCAGTCTCTTGTTCCAGTATCTTGTGCAGTGGTATATTCTTGTGAAGACTGAAATGCACTGTGAGCTTTATGGGGCAGCTTCAGTATTTCTCACAGTATTCACCCAGTCACATAGCTGGAAAGTATTTTCTATGAGATGAGTATTTACTAGAAGAGAAGAGGAGAGGAGAGGAGGGGAGAGGGAGGAGGGGAGGAAAGAGAAGAGAGAAAAGAGAAAAGAAGAGGAGGGGAAGGGAGGGCAGGGGAGGGAAGAGAAGAGGAGAGGGGAGGGGAGGGAAGGGGAGAGTAGGGGAGGAGAGGAGAAGAAAGGAAAAAGAAAAGAGCCTCATGGAAAGAGAGGAAGGGGCAAAAGAAAGAAACAAGGAGGAGGGAAAATAATCCAAACCACAACCAAGGTGGGGCCTTAGGAAAAAGACTTCGTGATCCACTTATTCCATCTTGCAGAAGAACAATCAGAAGAATAATGAGAACTTGGATTTATTAAATTTACAATTTCAAATCCTCCAAATTGTATTTAGTTGATCACGGAACCATCCTGATAGATACCTAACAGTGATAATGAAGAATTAAATGACTACTCACTAATCCTTACAAGCATCTTGGAAGTTGAGTATCATTAGCCCCATTTCATGATTGAGGAAGTGAAGTTGAATGGCCTTACCTGACTCTTTCAAAGTCATCCAGTTACTCAGTAAAAGAGTTTGAACTTTAACCCAGGCCTGTCTGTCTCCAACTGCATGTTCTGTCCACTGTTTCTCCCTGCATGGTTCCTGCTTCTCAAAAGATAAGTGTTCACATCCTTAAACTCCACATCTCGCTTGGAAATAATCTCCTAGCAGGAACGGCCCTAAGAATGCCCTAGTTTGCTTCCAGGGATGAGTATCAGCCTTCAGAGAAAGCTCTTTCAGCAGCTTTCTGTATCTCTGCGTGTGGGTTCCTGTTCAGAGCTCATCAGCCTGTCAGAGGATACCATGCAGTGTTCCCTAGGGATAGTTAACACCCCCCCCCCCCCACCTCCACCACCGCCACCCTACACTGTCAGGCATGCCGAGAAACGGAGAGGCAGGATCTCTCTCCGCAGCGGTCTGTGAGATCAGTAATCGATCGGGGCTGTGGGCTGTCGCTGATAAAATGTCTCCTTGGAACTGCAGAGTCGGTGCTGAAAGGAGGCCACCAGGCCCACCCTCACACTCCCGTGGTGACGTCAGATCTTCTGGAGAAGTTTTCCTCCTGGGGCCCGTTCATGGGAACTTAGCTGACCTCTGAGGACAGGCCTGGCTCTGAGGGAGGGCAGCCAAGCATCCACCCATCTGGCAGGCAGATTCCTTCAGTCTGAGACACAGAGGGAATGTTGGAGGCCTGACTGGGGCATGCACAAACACTTCTTGCCTCTCTTTGATCAGCATGGACTCGTGAGCCTTTTCTGTTGGCCACAGTGCAGCGTCCTTGAGAAGCTCTGAAAGGGAGGAAAACAGCCCCAAGTGAGCCACGCTCTGTCTCCTGGAATTAAATGTCCCTTCCTGTTTCCTGACGCGCGCAACTCCAATCCATCCTTCACGTACCCTCTGTGACCTCCATTCTTGGAGTTTCTTGACTCCGTCCTTAATTTGTGCATTAATTTGGCATCCACCTGGTGCTCTCTGGAGTCTGGAGAGCATGCGCTCCTCACCGGCTTCCGCTGATCTGCCGATGTCACGTTTTCTGTTAGAATGCTTCCAGTTCCCACCAAAGTAAACACGCAAGTTTGTCTGTCCTCTGTGTGCTGTGGCTCATGGCATCAAAAACCTTTGATTATAAGGTGGACTTCTGGCCTTCCCACTGGGAAGTGCGGTGGTTATCTCAGAGACTGAGATGCCGTCTCCTAATGCTGGTCCTTGTCACCCCGCTTCCCCAGCCATCTCCCCCACCTGCCTGGTTGTTAACTCAGTTCCTGCTCCCCATTTTTCAGGGGCATCCTCCTAAGGTGCAGCTTCAGTCACCCCACCTTTCTGTCCATTGGTCCTCCATGCTGAACTACATTCAGTTTGTTTTCAGCCTTACCCCTGGGACCTTCAGTAGTCAGTTGTAACTTGATCTGCTAACCATTAGGCCAGTATGACCCCCATATCACCCAAAGTAGAATGTCCATATATTCTATTTACCTGGAATACCTATTCTCATATCTGTCAGTTGACATCCTAAGCACCTATGCTGAATATTCTTTTTTACCACCCTCTGTCATTCCTCACCTTTCTCTGCCCTACACTGTGCCTCTGAAGGTGAACTGTGATGGACTGCGTTGGTGAGTCATCCATACCCTCTGGCTTATGATGGAGTTTGGGCAAGAAGAGGCCCAGTAGGTTATGGAGAGGCACCAATAGGGGATGAGTCCCTGCCTTTTTCTGCAGACACCCACAGCTTCTTTCCTACAGTTACAACTGCAGCTATAGCTGTTCTCCCTGGGTTCTAGTAATTGTGTGACATCTTGCCCTCTCCCTCTCCCTCTCCCTCTCCCTCATCCCTCTCCCTCATCCCTCATCCCTCCCCCTCATCCCTCATCCTTCCCCCTCATCCCTCCCCCTCATCCCTCATCCCTCCCCCTCATCCCTCATCCTTCCCCCTCATCCCTCTCCCTCTCCCTCATCCCTCCCCCTCATCCCTCTCCCTCTCCCCCCCCTCATCCTTCTCCCTCATCCCTCTCCCTTCCCCTCATCCCTCCCCCTCTCCCTCCCCCTCCCCCTCTCTCTCATCCCTCTCCCTCTCCCTCTCCCTCCCCCTCTCCCTCTCCCTCATCCCTCCCCTTCATCCTTCATCCCTCCCCCTCATCCCTCTCCCTCATCCCTCCCCCTCATCCCTCATCCCTCCCCCTCATCCCTCCGCCTCATCCCTCTCCTCATCCCTCTCCCTCCCTCTCATCCCTCTCCCTCTCCCTCATCCCTCTCCCTCTCCCTCATCCCTCTCCCTCATCCCTCCCCCTCATCCCTCATCCCTCCCCCTCATCCCTCATCCCTCCCCCTCATCCCTCCCCCTCATCCCTCCGCCTCATCCCTCTCCTCATCCCTCTCCCTCCCTCTCATCCCTCTCGCTCTCCCTCATCCCTCTCCCTCTCCCTCTCCCTCCCCCTCTCCCTCTCCCTCCCCCTCTCCCTCCCCCTCCCCCTCTCCCTCCCCCTCTCCCTCTCCCTCCCCCTCTCCCTCTCCCTTTGTTCCATTAGGTCTGGTGATGGTAATAGCTCTCCATTTTTTGCGAACTCTGGGTGCTTCGGCATGTCTTATTACTTTTACTTAGCCCTGACCACTCTTAGTAAATAATCCTTTCATTAAATTCTCCAAGTTACCTTCTTGGAGTCCCGTCTGTTTCCCACAAGAACCCTTACTTATACAACAGCCTTGGGATCCAGTTTTCTCATAACTTTTGCTATTTAATTCTTTTGGTCAGTGAATGTTGCTACTTTATAGCATCTGGTGCTATTTGGTGCTACTTTTTAGGGTTGATGACAGAATGAGGAGCAAAACAGAGGCTTTGACTTTAGGGAGCTTATGATATCATGGGAAAAACATGTGAAATAAGCAGTTATAATAAAAGATGGTGAAGATTTTGATAAGGAGACATTTGGTGAGCACACAGCAAGGAAACTAGTTTGGGATCAGCATGATCATTCAGTGACATGAACACCCGGCCATTTTTTTGCCTTTTCTTTGTAGCTCTTACAGTCGATTCTGATTGTGTTGTTCTTACTTATGTACACATCTGCTGTGCTCCTACAGTATGTCAGCTGAGATAAAATCAACCAAGTCAAGAACAAAGAAGAATTACATTTATTTGTGGCTTATTGGAATTGCAGCCTTAGAGACACAAAATTCAAGCAGCCTTGAAAATGTGCTCTTAGGTTTTGTAAGATGATGGTGTTTTTATAGCTTACACTGCAAGAAAGTTGTTAATTACATTTGTTGTTTATCAAGAGTTGTGATTGGTGCAGCAAAAGTTTGCAAGAAAGGGATTGGGTATAGTTTTAGAAAGCAAGGGGGTTGAACTCAAAAATTACAAAGTTTAGTGAATTTCATTCCAGAAATTGCAGTTAGGCCCAGTTTACAAGGTCAGCACGTACCCAGGTGGGTATGTACTTACAGTTCAAACATTCAGCTCAAAGGTTCAATTGTGTAATGTAGCTCAGCTCAAAAGTTAAGCTGTGGATGTGCCCTAGACCTATTTAACTAGAGCCTCCCAACTCCAGTGTTATTCCACTTTATCTTCCTTGACATGCAGACAGCAGAGAGACTTTCTTTTTCACCTTTTTCATGCCTGCTTTAACCTGCTGCCTGTAATATTTTTGTAGGGACTCAAAACTTGTATAGTTGAATTGGACTGAACATCCAGAACAGTTATGGACCTCAGCCCTAGCCCACCCCCTGAAAGGTTTTGTGTTCCCCGGCTCTATAATGATGAAAACAACCTTTCTGAACTACTGGAGTAACTAAAAACATGTTTTGCTAGTTCAGAAAAAAAAATCATTGCTGGGATAAAGGCCCCTAAACACAGTTGAAGGGTTTGATACATACTGTCAGTTTAATGCACCGTGATTGGGATATTTGCCAATAGGCACGGAATCCATCAATTGTCAATGTTGATTGCTGAGTTTTTGTTTTGTTGACTTGACTAGCCTGTGTCCTGTTTCATATCCCCACAGCCATGGTGCTATTAATGAATAAGAGGGAAGCCCAAACCCCATTCCAGAACAAGGAAAGGACAACTACTACATCATGTGTTTCCCCATACATGAAAGCTAACAAACCAACCATTCACTTGAACTTGAACACAGAATGGTGATAACTAGAGGCTGTGAGGGGTTGGAGGGAATAAAGGGAGCTTGGATAATGGGTACCAAGTCAGAATTAAATCAAGTTCCTAGTGTTACACAGCATAGTGTGGAGTCTATAGTTAGCCTTTATTGTGTGAACAAGTAGAAGAAAGAGGCCCCAAGCCAAGCCTCTAAAAAATAATGTCACAGAAGAATAAATGTTGGTTACCCTGTGTTTGTTTGTTTGTTTGTTTGACAGGCAGAGTGGATAGTGAGAGAGAGAGACAGAGAGAAAGGTCTTCCTTTTGCCATTGGTTCACCCTCCAATGGCCGCCGCGGCTGGCGCACCGCGCTGATCTGAAGGCAGGAGCCAGGTGCTTCTCCTGGTCTCCCATGGGGTGCAGGGCCCAAGCACTTGGGCCATCCTCCACTGCCTTCCCGGGCCACAGCAGAGAGCTGGCCTGGAAGAGGGGCAACCGGGAAAGAATCCGGCGCCCCGATCAGGACTAGAACCCAGTGTGCCGGCGCCGCTAGGTGGAAGATTAGCCTATTGAGCCTCGTCACCGGCCCCTGTGTTTTTTTTATTTCTAATTATTACTTTTAAATTTACAAAAGAAAAATTGTGAGGTGTCACTACCATGAGTTCCCACACACTCCTCGAGCCATAACATCTAATATTAATTTGTCGTAGTAAATGAACCACACCCAGCTTTCCCTATTTTTTGTAAGCAAATTCTTTTCACCCCTCCCCCTCCTCTCAGCTCCTAGTAATCAACACTAATATTCAGATTGACTTTATTGTAATTCACACATGTAAGAGAGAACATGAAGTATTTGTCTTTGATCACTATACACTGTATACATGTATTGAAATGTCACTAGTAGCCCATAAATATGTATAATTATTGTCAATAAAAAATTTTCAAACTTGCGTGATGCAGCTATATTAGGGGAAAGGTTGGGGCATTCCTGCCTATGCCAGAGACAGAGAAGTGTGCAAAGTAATAAACTGAGCATTCAGTTCAAGAAGTTACAAAAAGAAATGTAAATAAATCCAAAGAGGAAGGAAAATTTAAAAATCTAAGAGCAAAATTCAATGAAAGAAAGACTACTATTAATAATAGAAGGTACCCAGAAACCTTCGAGCTGTCTTTTTTTCAAAAGACTAATGATAAAAGTGACAAATTGCTGGCCAGATTAATAAGCAAAGACCAAGAAGACACAATAACAGGAAGGAAAAAGAAGGCATCACTACAGATGTGGCAGACATTAACAGAAATAAAAGCAGGATATCATTGGCAATTTTATTCTTATTATTTTTAATAGTTAGTCAAAAATCACAAATCCCCAGCAAAATGTAATTACAAAGCTAATTCAAGAACTGTAAAGCCCAAATAGTCCCCTAACCTTGAAAGAAATGAAATCATTAGTCAAAAATGGTAGCATAAAGCAAGCATCAAAGTTGGATGATTCTGTAAAAATTTCTACAAAATAACTAATAAATAAGCCTAGTCTTACTCATACCATTCCAGAATATAGAAAAAGAAAGAACACTATTGTCGTTCCCCCTCTTCGTGGAGGAGCGACACAGGACCCTGCGTTGTTCTTTCGTCTGCTTGGCCCTCCCCGGGTTTGCTGCTGGTTCTTCCCGGGTTGGCTACCATCCCTTCCACCTCCGTGGAAGGGCGGTTCCCCCTGGCCACATTCCCCACTTCCGCGGGGGAGCTGCACACCGCCGGCTGGCTCTCTCGGGGGCTGCACAGGTGTTCCTTCAGGTGTTCCTTCAGATGTTCCCCTTAGATGTTCCTGGTGCATGTTGTCTCTCTCCTCCTTTATAGTCCTCTTCCACCAATCCGTGCTCTGCTACCCACACGCTGAGCGCGCTGCTCTCCTCCAATCAAGATCAGCTCCTGCAGCTTGTCAAGTTGGTGAGAGGCAGCTGGGTAGAAGCTGTTCACTCCTCTCCCAGCACCACATTGTGGGAGAGCAGATGCATAGAATAAGTCTTAATTCCAGTAACAGTATAGTCCGAGTTGCTCCCCACAACTATTTTTTCATTTTTGAATATTCTTTTCAATATTTTATTTCTTTTCAACTTTTATTTAATAAATTTTCAAAGTACAACTTTTGAATTATAGCAGCTTTTCCCCCCATAACCTCCCTCCCACCAGCAACCATCCCATCTGCCACTCCCTCTCCCATCCCATTCTTCATCATGATTCATTTTCAATTATCTTTATATACAGAAGATCAACTTAGTATATACTAAGTAAAGATTTCAACGGACTGCACCCACAAAGACACACAAAGTATAAAGTACTGTTTGAGTAGTAGTTTTACCATTAATTCTCATAGTACAACACATTAAGGGCAGTGATGCTACATGGGGAGCAGGTGCACAGTGACTCCTGTTGTTGATTTAACAATTGACACTCTTATTTATGATGTCAGTAATCACCCGAGGCTCTTGTCATGAGCTGCCAAGGCTTGGAAGCCTCTTGAGTTCACCAACTCCAATCTTATTTAGACAAGGCCATGGTCAAAGTGGAAGTTCTCTCCTCCCTTCAGAGAAAGGTACTGTCTTCTTTGATGGCCCAGACACTATTTTATGAATCAGATATATCCTTGATAATAAAGCTAGATAGCAACAAATGGAAAAGGCAGATTTTTAAAAATGTATCATTTACGAAAGGAACACAAAATTTAAGCTTCCAACAAAAGAACATGAACAAAAGGTGCTCAAGAACCATATTATGGGCCGGCGCCATGGCTCATTTTGCTAATCCTCCGCCTGCAGTGCCGGCAACCCTGGGTTCTAGTCCTGGCTGAGGCACTGGATTCTGTCCCTGTTGCTCCTCTTCCAGTCCACCTCTCTGATGTGGCCTGGGAGGGCAGTAGAAATGGCCCAGGTCCTTGGGCCCTGCACCTGCATGGGAGACCAGGAGGAAGCACCTGGCTCCTGGCTTCGGATCAGCACAGCACGCAGGCCGTAGCAGCCATTTGGGGGTTGAACCAATGGAAAAGGAAGACCTTCCTCTCTCTCTCTCTCTCTCTCTCTCTCACTGTCTAACTCTGCCTGTAAAAAAAAAAAAAAAAAAAAAAAAAAAAAAACCATATTATGAAAATAAATGACATTACAGAAGACAAATAAATAGAAACATACCAATATACAATTTTCATGGATTAGATCATAATATTCTAATAAAAATATGTTTCTCCCCAAATTCAAATATGAGTTTATACAGTTCCAATCAAGATCGAATCATATTTTCTGTGGAATGTTTAAATGATTCTGAAATTTATCTTGAAGAGTAAATGGTTAATAGTGATAAAACACTCCCAAAGGAGAAGGAAGAGAAGGTGAAAGAACCTACCCTTCCAGACGCCAAGGATTAGAAAACAGTAATGACTAAGATAGTGTGGTGCTGCCACTGAGACAGACAGATAGACCACTGGAGCAGAATTAGCCCCAAAACAGATGTCCAGATATAAGGAAACTGGATATGTAGCAAAATTGATCATGCAAATGAGTGGGGAAAGAGAGTATAGTAGTTGATAAATATGTCTGGATGGCCAAAAAATAAAATGAAAACCTAGCTCACATCCATACAAAAATCAATTCCAATTTTAGATTGATGGAAATGGAAATAAAAATGTTAAAATTTTTAGAATAGAACATAAAAAATATTTATGATATTAGAGTAGGAAGTGACTTCTTACAAGACATAACAACTATAAATCATAAAGTAAAAATTCATAAGTTGACTACATTAAAAGTAAGAACATGTATTCATCAAAACACACACTTATCAGAGTAAAAAGGCAAGCCACAAAGTAGGAAATAATATAAGTACAAACTTACTACCAACAGAAGGTGAGTGTTGAAAATATATAAAGAACTCCTACAAATCAACAAGAAACAAACCAATTAATTGAAAAATGGGCACAAGGAATGAACAAGCATTTTATGGGAAACGGTGGCTTGATCAGCATAGCCCTGACTGTTAATGAACAACTAAATACATTATCCCTCTTAGTAGTTTTTTTATCTGTTCTACTTAATATGACTGGTTTAGATCTGTAATTGATGCACAGTTATTCTTAAGTGTTGAAAATTAACTGAAATGTGATCCCTGTTGAACATGGTGGTGGGAATGGGAGAGGGAAGAGATGTATAATTTGGGACATGCTCAGGCTGACTTGCCCCAAGTGGTGGAGTTGGAAGCCTACCAGGGGATTCCAATTCAATCCCATCGAGGTGGCATGTACCAATGCCATCTCACTGTTCCAGGTGATCAGTTTCAGTTCACAGTTGGTCATGGTGAAGGGACTGGGAGTCAAAGCAGAAATAGTCTAAATACCTCCTGTCAGGAAAATGTATAAACACAGACAATGAGATGGTGCGCAGCGATAAAAAATGGAAATACTGTACCCGGTAACATAAGATAAACCTTACATATATTTGAATGGAACAGGAAAGTTGATATTTAACTGGAGTACTTGTCCAAATGCTGGCAGTGTAATAAACAGGTGTATGTAGCAAACTATACAGAAAAGCAAACTATTAACACAGCAGGACGTGGTGTGGTTCCTTTGGAGGGCAGAAAGGATCAACGATAGCAAAGGGAAAATCATAAATTGGACTTCAGAGTTGCTAGAAATATCTTTCTTGCATTGAATTGTGAGAATATGTGTATTTTTCTATTGCCACTCTTAATAAAAGTTTGCGTTCTCTATAATCTTATATATGTGTAGTACATTTCACAATGAAGCAGTCAATTTGCTAGCTAAAGGCTAAAGAAATGCAACTAGAATCTACGGGATGGGCCAAATAGATGTTCAAGGAGGAATAGGAGACAGTGAACTTAACCTGAGGTTGTGATTGACAGCTCAAACTAGTAAAAAGTGAGAAGAAAGCTTTTCCATGGGACAGAGTCAGTGATTTGAGAAGCAAAACTTGAGCGAAGGAGTACTGAACTTTATTTTGTATCCAGAGAGATAGAACATTTGCACTTTTGCAGATACACAGAAGATACTGTCTTTTTCTGAATATTTGGACATTTATTTCAGTTACTTACATACATAATAATTTATTCTTCCTCACACAAAGTAGGCAGTGCAGAGCTTGTGGTTTGCAATAGGTTCTAAATCCAGGCTCCTTCTGTCTTCACTCTGCCATTTTTAGCTTGTGTGTTGTCAACCCCGTGCAGCTCTGAACTTCTCATCAACTTCTAACACAGCATCAGGCACATTTTCCCAACTCTTTGTCAGCAAACTAAAGGCTTTCCTAGAACTTCCCACAACCTTGCACTCCAAGTCTAGTCATCATAATGGTGTCATGTGAACTTTGTTTGCAGCAAGATTTCTTGGGAAAGTAATTATTTTGCCATTGTAATCATTGTGGTAGGAGCAGGCAAAAGTGAGGAGGTAAAAGCAACAGTTGTTTGTGGGCAATTATTAGCAGTGTCTGTCACAACACCCCACTAAGAATCCTTCCTCCTTTCTCCCCAGGAGCCAGTCTACAAGATGACTTATACAAATACTTCGCCTTCCATCATTCCCAAGGAGACACCATGACTGTCATGGATCCAAAGCAGATGAATGTTGCTGCTGCTGTTTGGGCAGTTGTCTCCTATGTCGTTGCAGACTTGGAAGAAATGCTGCCCAGGAGCTAGCAAGAGCGAGGAAGAGGGCACTTTCATGCATGCTAGCCAAAAATCCTGGCTCGGCAGCTTCGGGAGACCACTTTTCACCTAACAGCTTCCTCCGATTCATCTTCAAAGCACAACCCTTCATATCATATCCTCCATTATTGTCTGTCTTTATACTTTTTAAACTCTCTATTTCTAGAATGAGTAATGATCTTACCACCAAATAGAATCAACATACAGTAGGGGTCACGGTGGGAACATTTCTTTATACTGCCGTTTGAAAATAGTGTTTCTACTTTGAAAATAAACACTGAATAAATATTTGAAAGACCTCTGGTTTGTTACGTGTTCATTTGTGTACAATGACAGCAGTTTTGTGGTTTATGTTATTTAATGAATAAGTAGAAGAAACACCCAACATTGTAAGATTTTAGTTAAATGTGTGGAAGCATTTGACTTTCTAATTTGTACATTTTTATAATTGTGAAAACTTTTTAATGGGAAAATATTCTTTCATTTGGGAAAAAATATACTTCCTCACACAAAGTAGGCAGTGCAGAGCTTGATCAGTGGTTTGCAATAGTTTCTAAACCATGAGTATATATCATCTGTATAATCCAATTGCCTTGGTAAAGATGAGTAGAAGGATCTATACGTAAATAAGTAATAATGTCGTTTTACATCTACATTTTATATATTTCACACATTTCCATGAAGTTGGGGTATTTTCACAATTTCCTGAGATTGAAGCTAAAAAGGGTAAATAATATTCAGTGTCCTATAGAGCAAAGACATTGATCCTCATTGACCCTGTATACAATTTCTACTATTCTTTCTTACACAATGTCTAATACTCGATAAAGAAACTACAAAACACACCAAAGAAAGCAAGAAAAAATAAACTCATTTTCAACAGATAAAGCTATTAGCTAGGAGATAGCCCAAAAGTTGGGACTATCATGGAGTTAATATAGCTATGCTGTGTTGCCATAACTACAATTAATACATTAAACATACAGCAGGAAAAATGGGTCACATACATGAACAGACAGACAAAATCAGGAAAGAAGTGAAAACTGCAAAGGAGTCTAATGCAAATGTTAGAAATACATGAGGAGACTTCAGAAGTTTCATGGGAAATGGAATTAAAAGATAAAAAGAAATGTTTGTTAATGTTACTCCTCAACATGGGCTCCACTGAGTTCAAGACAGTTTTGTAAGTGATGATACCAGCCTTTTAGTTTGCTCCTAAAGAACTGAGAGTCCTGGGAATTTAATAACATTAGTGCAAGCTCACTTTTTAACATTTTTAACTCAAGAAAACTGGATGCCCTTTAAAGATTTTCTAAGATTAGGAGCAAAAAGTAAGTCATAAGGAGCCAAATCAAGCCCCTAAGATGTAAACCAAATGATTCCCTTTCAAAACTCACCAATGCGCCCTTGTTTGATGAGGGCAACGACAGGAGAATGTTTTGGAAGAGAAGGAGTCTAGTCCAATTTTCCCCAGCATTTTTCTGCTAAAATTTCTGCTAACTTTCTCAAAACACTTTCAATAACAGATGTTATTATTCTTTGGCTATCAAGAAAGTCAACAAACAAAATGCCTTGAGCAACCCAAAAAACTGTTGATATGATTTTTGCTCTTGACCAATTAACTTTTGCATTTTCTAGACTAGGCGTTTCCTTGGTTGTGTTTTATACTCAGGATCATACTGGCAAAGATGCATTTCATCTCCTGTCACAATTCTTGGAAAAGATGCTTTATATTCTTGACCCTACTTATTTAAAACTTCTGTTGAAAGCTCTGTTTTTCTCTGCAGGAGGATGCAACAATGATGATACCCAGTGAGCAGAAAGTTTGCTCCAATTTAACTTTTTAGGTAGAATTGTGTAAACTGAACCGATTAAGATGCCTATGGCTGGCTATTGTTTCTGCTGTGACTTATCATTCCCTTTAATTAAAGCATAAACAAGATGAGTTTTTCCTTATAAATTGATGTTGATTGCTACTGTGGAGCTCACTTTATATATTATCTTATCACTTTTTTTTTAAACTTTTATTTAATGAATATAGATTTCCAAAGTACAGCTTATGGACTACATTGGCTCCCCCCCCCCATGACTTCCCTCCCACCCGCAACCCTCCCCTTTCCCACTCTCTCTCCCCTTCCATTCATATCAAGATTCATTTTCAATTTTCTATATATACCGAAGATCAGTTAGGCATACATTAAGTAAAGATTTCAACAGTTTGCTCCCACATCGAAACACAAAGTGAAAAATACTGTTTGAGTACTAGTTATAGCATTAAATCTCAATGTACAGCACACTAAGGACAAAGATCCTACATGAGGAGTAAGTGCACAGTGACTCCTGTTGTTGACTTAACAAATTGACACTCTTGTTTATGGCCTCAGTAATCACCCTAGGCTCTTGTCATGAGCTGCCAAGGCTATGGAAGCCCCCTGAGTTCACTGACTCTGATCATATTTAGACAAGGCCATGGTCAAAGTGGAAGTTCTCTCCTCCCTTCAGAGAAAGGTACCTCCTTCTTTGAAGACCTGTTCTTTCCACTGGGATCTCACAGAGATCTTTCATTTAGGTTGTTTTTGTTTGTTTGTTTTTGTTTTTGTTTTTGTTTTGTTTTGTTTTGTTTTGTTTTTTTGCCAGAGTGTCTTGGCTTTCCATGCCTGAAATACTCTCATGGGCTTTTCAGCTGGATCCGAATGCCTTTAGGGCATTATCACTTTTTAAAACAAGTTATCCATTTGTAAATTGTAGATTTCTTTGGGAGATTGTTTCCACAAACTTTTATACAGCATCAGTGATTTCACCATTTTCTACCCAAGGTTAACCACAAATTTGATGTTCTTGCTTCAACTTTGACATAATTAATATTGCTCTGATAGGGGCTCTTTACAAACTGATGTCTTATCCTCCTTAGTGCCTCAAACTAGATCCTACTGGGATGTGATGTAATAAGCTGTTACAAGTTTATTGTGGTGCAGAAAAAGGTTTTGAGATCCATACATTTTCCACAAACATTTTGAAGCCCTTTGTGCAGTGTCAGAGATAAAAATTGTCTTTTTGGGCTCATCTCAGACTGTACACAGCTGAGGAAATGATCAATGAGCTTTTATACAAGTCAGTAAAAATTATCCAAATTTAAACTCTAATAGAAGAAAAGGGAAAAAATGCAAAAATGGATCATCCAAGAATTGAGATAATTGTCAATTGTCTAATATACAGGTAATGTAGAGAAGACAGAGTACCCATTTTATTAATTATAATGCTTAAAATTGTGTTTCAGTACTATTTCATGTTTTTATAGTCTGTAGTACTATAAAAATAGCATATATATGGTTCAGTACTATCCACAGTTCAGTGTCATCCGTAGTACTATCTGCAGTTAACTGTGGAACTTGGAATATTATCCCCTGGGAGGGGGGAATACTGTACTAGGCCATTCTAGCTGCCATAGAAGACAGGAGTAGGAGGAAGTATACACAGTAGAAAGGAAGAAAATGGTTTTTTGTAGCTAAAGATGATTATCTATGAAGAAAATTCAAAAGAATCTATAAAATTGCATAGTTAAAAACAGTGTTTAGGAAGTTTAATCAAAAAGGAATTAATAAAAATGAGAAATATTTCTATAGAAATAATTAGAAAATGCAACTAAAAGGATACTATTTACATTAGTATCGAATAAAAATAAATTTTACAAAAAATTATGAAGTTCTTTCACAAAGAAAATTTATAAAGCATTATTGAAATACATTAAGATAGAACTAAATAATTAGATAAATATGCCACATTCCTGTTTCAGAAGACTAAATAGAAAGGATATCCATTCTCTCCAAATTTATCTACATAGTTGATAGATTCTCAACCAAAATTTCACAATGGAAATTTTTGGTTTGAGTTCATGCTTATGGTTTGTTTTTTGTTTGTTTAATGTGCAAAGCTATTTCCAAATTAGAAATAATCAGAATACAAAGGACTAAGAACAGCCAAACATTCATGAGAATGAAAATCAAAGTAGTCATCAATGTGATTGCCCCTTAGTTCCAGTCTCTTTGAAGGCAAGATTGCACTTTCTGACCCCACAGAGTTTGTTATTACTGTGTACCTTTGACAAAGAAATGTAGATGCATTTGAGCAGATTTTTTGGACCTCACTTCAATTTAATGAAACAGCTTCTCTGCAGGATCCCACGAAACTTTTAAAAAAGGAGAAAAGTCCTACTATGGAGCAAAAACTCATGTTTCAAACAGATTATACACGTCAGTAGAAATTCTAAGACACTATATGTTTTTTCATACCTACTCTTTCCTTTACATTGTAAATGGCAATTTTCTACATGATACCTGCTCTATGAACTTAGATTCAGAGTAATGACCAAGCATGATGGCCTAATACTCACAATAAATATAAAATATGAACAAGAAATAAATCTTTGTTGTGTTAAACCACTAATAATTTGTGGATATGCTACCACAACATAGTGTAGCCAATATTTATTTTTTTAATCCTGTCTTGACAGATCAAAACTTATTAACAACCTTTAGTTTTGAAGATGGCCTGGCATTAGCATAAGAATAAATTAATGGACCCAATGATCAGAGCAGAGTTCAGATCCAGGGCCACATACAAAAAGAGTTGATTAATGATCTGGTTGGTCTGAAAGATCAGTAAAAAAAACAAGTTGACTTTAATAAATGCTAAAGCAACTATAAATAAACAATTAAATTGGGCTCCTGTCTCCACTGCCAAGTCATTTGCTGACAAAGGATGTTTCCCTAATTTAAGGGCAGCAAGTACTGTGCCCAGTACATAGTAAATCCACAATAAATGCCCTCCGTTTGGGAGATGTCGGCCAGTTTTACATTAAGTCAAATGTATTTATCAGTTTCTATTCCTCCCTTCTTCCCTTCCTTGAAGGAATAATGGAAACAAGAAAATTTCTGATGTGGAGTCCTCTCAAGAGTGTACTAGCCTGAATGCCAGCATGCAAATCCTGGGAATTCTCCCAAGTGAGGGAAAACACTAAAGCAGGGAATAGGGAAACTGCCTAGGAGGGAAGTCATTATCACAGTTGTGCTTTGGGTGGTACGATTCATATCCCATCTTCACAAAAGCAGGTAAGTGGCCATAAGTGGAGATTTGGATTGGAAAGCACCATTCTGTAACTCACAGGGGCAATTCTGGCCACTGTAGCCCTTGAGAGACACCAAGGGGTATATATCAGTCATGAAGCTTACAAGCTGGGGCCTTCTGATTCAGTCCAAAGACCATCAGTTCATGCTGGATGGAGAAACATCGCATGTCTGGATTCTTTCACTAAGCTCCATGAGGTGAAACTACAATCCTGTGTAGTCTCCAGCTAATTCTGCCCCAGTGCTAAGGTTCAATCCACCCTCAGAAAACACTACCTGATGCTCCTAGGTTTTCCTCTCTGAATGATAGAACAGGAATCATATCTTCCTAGTGTGAGTTCTTAGTAGTGTTTCTTCCATTCCTCTCAGCTGGATCATGCCCTTGAGTGCATGCAGTCAGAGCTGAAGACATGAGCATGGAGTAGGGAGTCCCTCTGCAGATCTCCAGTCTCTCGGCAAAGCTCTCTCTTCCCTGAGACTGTGCCGTGAGTGCCAGCTGCCTCGGCCTCCTACCACGCAGATTCCTCTCTTCAACTCAGTGGTTGCTGCACTCCTCCAGGGTTTCCCTGGCCTGCACTGCAACTGGAAACTCTATCAAGAAAGTAAGTTGGAACCATTGCAGGGCTCACCTCATTTCCTTTCTGTCTCTTTGGCATTATTGTCCTATATTTCCTGATGTCCAGCATCCTGAATACTGTTATTTCATATATTCTAGTCAGATTTTCAATTATTTTATGCATAAGGCAAGTCTGGTGCCTGTTACTCCTACCTGGTTAGAAGTTGATGTCAGGTCACTAATTTTTTTTCTAATACATACACTCATGTTCTTTCTTACATTTATTTAAACTTTTATTTAAATACTTACAGTTTGATTCATTACTTTCTCTCTTTTCAGGAAGTTCAGAATAAACTAAAATTCATCTAATCTATGATTGTCCAAGAATAATCCATGTTTTATACAGTTATCATTCTTGGACTTTAGAGATTATTTTTAAGAAAAGATAAGCAGGCACTCCTTGACTTACAATGGAGTATTTTCCCAATAAACCCATTGGTCAGCTGAAAATGTCAGGTCAAAAGCCATTTAAGGGGCTGGCATTGTGGCTCTGCAGGCTACATAGTAGCCTGAAATACCAGTATCCCATATGAGATCTTGTTTGAGTTCCAGTTGCTCCTCTTCTGATCCAGTTCCCTGCTTGTGCACCTGGGAAAGCAGCAAAAGATGGCCCTAGTGCTTGGGTACCTGCATCAACATGGGAGACCCTGATGGAGTTCCAGACTCTTGGCTTCTACCTGGCCCAGCTCTGACTGTCACAGCCATTTGGGGAGTGAACCAGTAAATGAAAGATATCTCTCTCTCTCTCTCTCTCTCTCTCTCTCTCTCTCCCCTTCCCTCTTCCTCTCCCTCTCTCTCTCTTTCTCCCTCCCTTCTGTCCTTCCTCTCTCTCTGTAACTTTGCCACTCAAGCAAAATTAAATAATTTTTTTAAAGTGAATTCAACACCCTAACCTACTGAAGATCCCAGCTTAGCAACACATGATATACTATAGCGCATCCAACACGGTATTCTGTAGAGCAAACGTTGTTCCCTTTGTACTCACAGGGCTGGCTGGAAGCTGCAGCTGCTGCTGCCCAGCGTCACAAAAGAATAGTCTACCACATACTGCCAGCCCAGGAAAAGACCAAAATTCAAAGTACATGTTTGACTGAATGTGTTCACGCCATCAAAAAGTTGAAAAAGTATAAGTCAAACCATCATAAGCTGGAGACTATACAGTTTCATACTTTCCTCTGAAGACACTTAAGTTGATTGACTGCTTCTTTTTCAAGATGGGGCACCTGCGTCCTACTGGATCAAGTTTCTTCCATTTCCTTCAGAAATAGCAGAGAGGAGGTTCTTACAAAAACACCGCCATACTCAGGAGCTTTGACCCTTTGACCAAGAGCTGTCTTAAGATTAACCCTGCAGGTTGTGGCAGCCAAAATAAGTTCCGTTTGTACTTTCCACCCACTGCCACCACCACCACCCCCACACTCATCCCAGAACTTTAAACTTCAGGACAATTTCAAAGGGAACAACTCAAATTCTCACCAACTGGCACGATTGTTTATCTCCTGCACAAACCGCCACCTGAGTCACTGCAGCCATCTAGACCCTCTGGGAAGCTGAACCCTTTGTCCACCGCCACCCTCAGCACAGACTTGGGCAATTCTAGGGTCGTCTGTGTCGTAGAAGTGCCTTGAAGAAAGAGATCTTACTTTGTCTCTTTGCTTCTCCCTCACAAAGTTGTCTGTTGTATTGACAAGATATTATTATTATTATTATTGTATAAGTCAAGGAATAGCAATAAAATGGCTCATTTCTGGCATCAGCTCTGTATTTCTACCTTACAGGAAGAGTATGGGGGGTGCCTAGGTCAGGGGACAAGGTAAATGTGTATAGGTGGGGACGGGCAGTGTCTTGGTCAGTGGTTATCAGCAGCAGTAATACTGGGAGAGGTATGAAGAAGTATGCAGGAGTTGGAAACATAGAAAGGGGGGAGAAGAAAATATGCAGAAAGAGACAGGTAGGTAGTGTTTGTTTCTCATGACAACTCCACCCACATTCTGTAATTGCTAGGATCTATTAGCAGCCTTGGAGCCTGATATGTGCTATTGAGTAACTATAGCAATAGGCATTTTGAAGTTGTAATCCTCTTATTTTCCATAAACGTTGTCAAAGGAACTGTTGCTAAGAAAAGGTGTATCTTTTTTTTAAAAGATGTATTCATTTTAGCATTTGAGTGGTGGCCTGCTTCCTGTGCAGGCAGCCACTCTCCAATTTGACTTGGGGCAAGCTGCTTTTCTATTCATGTGGCTGAGTAGACTGGAGTGCAAATTGAGAAGAGAAGCCCATTTAAATATTGTGTAATATGAAAAGGGTGAATTCTGTACCAGAAAGAGGAGGAAATAGAAAGAAAAGAGAGTGCCCTTCGCATTGTTAGGATGTGGTTTGGAGGGCTCTGTGTGCTGGTGAGTGACTCGGAGTTTAAGCTCCCTGGAGTGTTCCACCTTCCTCATGATAATTACGATAATGACACCAAGAGTGTTTGGAAATGTCTCACGTGCCTACGCCGCTTACATTACTTGCCATGCAGCCCTGTCTGCTCAGTGTGCTCCTTTCGTAATAATTTCAGATGCTTCCATTTACCTTGAGTAAATATCAAACAGATCTTGATATCTATATCTGCCTTATGAAATATACATCTTCTCTAACTGTGCCCAAATGATTAATTTACAGCTGTGTGATGATTAGCATAAAAATCTCATCACAACATGAGATAGAAATGTTATCACTAATTGCCATTTGAAGTGAAGAATGCATACTGCATAGAAATTAATGGCGCATGCTTACTTCTCAATTCTCTGTTACACCAGAAAACCCAGGAATGTTTTTGGAACAGAAAGAAATTACCTTTGAAGTTTGTTTTTATTTTTCCCCTTCCCTTAGATGATACACAGTTAATCAAAAGAAGAGTGGAAGGCAGTGGTTAATGAAGTCTTGTACAGAAAATAACACAGGGGGCCGGCGCAGTGGGTAAAGCCACCATCTCCAGTGCCGGAATCCCATATGGGTGCTGGTTCAAGTCTTGGCTGCTCCACTTTCAATCCAGCCCTCTGCTGTGGCCTGGGAAAGCAGTAGAAGATGGCCCAAGTCCTTGGGCCCCTGTACCCGCGTGGGAGACTGGGAGGAGGCTCCTGGATCCTGGCTTCAGATCAGTGAAGCTCCAGCCTTTGCAGCCTTTTGGGAAGTGAACCATCACATGGAAGACCTCTCTCTCTATCTCTCTGCCTCTCCTCTCTCTGTGTATAACTCTAACTTTCAAATAAATGAATAAATCTTTTTTAAAAAAACAAATAAATAAATTTTTAAAAAATAGAAAAGAATGCAGATGAACTTAGAGCTCATCGAATCAGATCTCCCAACCAATCAATTACTCAACTCCAGGCAAAGACCTTTTCCCTGGACATTAGGGCCTCTCTGTGGCCTTAAAGCTTAACAGATAAGATTCATGTTGCTGCACATCATTAAAAAATGCTCCGATTGCATTCTGGTTTTTTTGTTTTGTTTTGTTTTGTTTTGTTTTTTTGGACAGGCAGAGTGGACAGTGAGAGAGAGAGACAGAGAGAAAGGTCTTCCTTTGCCGTTGGTTCACCCTCCAATGGCCGCCATGGCTGGCACACTGCAACCAGCGCACCACGCTGATCCGATGGCAGGAGCCAGGTACTTATCCTGGTCTCCCATGGGGTGCAGGGCCCAAGTACTCGGGCCATCCTCCACTGCACTCCCTGGCCACAGCAGAGAGCTGGCCTGGAAGAGGGGCAACTGGAACAGAGTCTGGCGCCCTGACCAGGACTAGAACCCGGTGTGCCAGCGCCGCAAGGTGGAGGATTAGCCTCGTGAGCTGTGGCACCGGCCAACATTCTTTTTTAAAATTTTATTAATATAAAGAAAACAAATTTCATGCATTCCATAGCTACAGTTCCAAGAAGACAACCACACGTCCCTCATTCCCCTGATCTCCCTAACCCCTATACCTCTTTCCCCTTCCTTCATCGGATTTTGAAAAGACATGATTTTAATCCACTCTATATTCATAGGTTTAATTTGCCACTAACCATAATATTCAACAGTTAAAAAGTAGGAATATCACAGTTCCACAGGAGACAAGGACTAAAAATAATAATTATATCCCAAAATGACCATTTCATTCCAATACATTTTTGTATTCTATATTAATTTCCACATATCAGAGAAAACATGATCTTTGGCATTTTGATACTGGATTATTTCACTAAACATAATTGTTTCCAGTTGTATCCATTTTGTTGCAGAAGACAGGATTTCATTTTTTATGGCTGAGTAGTATTCCATAGTGTATATTTTATTTTTTTGACAGGCAGTGTTAGACAGTGAGAGAGAGAGAGAGACAGAGAGAAAGGTCTTCCTTTCCATTGGTTCACCCCCCAAATGGCTGGCGTGCTGCACCTATCTGAAGCCAGGAGTCAGGTGCTTCCTCCTGGTCTCCCATGTGGGTGCAGGGCCCAAGTACCTGGGCCATCCTCCACTGCACTCCCGGGCCACAACAGAGAGCTGGACTGGAAGAAGAGCAACCAGAACAGATTCCACGCCCCAACCGGGACTAGAACCCAGGGTGCCGGCACCGCAGGCGGAAGATTAGCCAAGTGAGCCGCGGTGCCGGCCTCATAGTGTATAAATACCACATTTTCTTATCCAATTATCAGTCATTGAACATCTGGGTTGATTCCATATCTTAGCTATTATGAATTGAGCTGCAGTAAACATGGGGGTACAAATAACTCTTTCATATTCTAATTTCATTCTCGTTTGGGTAAATTCCCAGGAGTGGGATGCTGGGTTATATGGTAGAACTATTTTCAGATCTCTGAAAAATCTCCATACTGTCTTCCATAATGGTTGAGCTAGTTTATATTCAAACCAACAGCAGATTAGGGTAACCTTTCCCCATATCCTCACCAGCATTTATTTATTTATTTATTTTTATTTTGGAGGACAACCATTCTAACTGGAGTGAGGTGATACCTCATTGTGGTTTTCATTTGCATTTCTGACAGCTACCAGTGCGTTCTTAATATCACAGCGGTCACTCTGGATCTGCCCACCCAGCCACATGGTTTTCCAGATTTAAAGAACTTTTAGGCATGCCTTAGACCTTGATGATAATGTCTAATTAGTTCCCTTAATTATAAGTACCAGCCAGTATAACCCAGAGGTTGTAATGGGACCTGAATTTTCCCTAGCCAAGATAATCTCTGAGGCTCTGCCTTGCCATCCAAATCATCACTGCCATTATCATTAATACCCACCCTGGGCCAGTCATATGCATTTTCTTGTTGCTCCTCATCCAGTGTCATGAGGTAGGTCCTATTTTAATCCCTACTTTAGAGGTGAGAAAACCTGGGTATACAGCTTCTGAGTTATTTTTTTACAGTCCCAGAACTGTTAAAATTAGAAAATTCAGACCTAACACTCACGTCCTCAAAGAAGTGTCAATTCTCTGGATAGTGGTCCTTCTCACCTTCACCATGTGGATATATGCAGTCTAACGGATGCATTTTCCTTTCTAGGAATCTGAAAGGAATAAGACCACATTTTGATCAAATGAAAATGGACCCTGCTCTGGGCCCTGTCTTTAGAGGGCTCCCCACAACACACCAACATTAAAGCTATTGAGGAATTACCAGGGACCTGGCATTCAGGGCCAGCACAGAGTAAGGTAAGGCTCCAAGGTCCACACTCACACTGATACCAATTAGGCTCCAAAGAAAGGCTATTGCTCGGGTCCTCCTTGGAGAGAAGATTGTCCCAGTGTCCTGAGGACAGACGCTGCTTCAGAGCATGAAGATGTGAGGAGCAAGAGAGGTACTCAAGAAGAAAGGCAAATCCATTAACTTCTCACATCCGCCCTCTCTGAAAGAGATTCTCGCATAATGAGGTATCGTTTCCCAGAGGTGTTAAACACCTCTTTTTCTGATTCTCCTGGCGTTTTAATTTACGGTTCTGAAGGTTGAATTAGCATAATGTTCACAACATGTGTACATGGGGGCATTTGTGTTATATAATGTTTATATCAGTAAATAATGTGTATTCCTTATGTATGTGTTGGTCTAGGCTTAATGTAATATCCATAACTTACACTGACAATTAAAAGGACATTTCCCAGGGCCAGCACTGTGACATAGCAGGTAAAGTCACCACCTGTATCACTGGCATCCCATATGGGCATCGGTTCAAGTCCCAGATGCTCCATTTCCAATCCAGCTCTCTGCTATGGCTTGGGAAAGCAGTAGAAGACGGCCCAAGTCCTTAGGTTCTTGTACTTGCATGGGAGACCCAGAAGAAGCTCCTGGCTCCTGGCTTTGGATTGGTGCAGCTCTGGCCATTGCAGCCATCTGAAGAGAACCAGCAGATGGAAGACCTCTCTCTCTCTCTCTCTCTCTCTCTCTCTCTGCTTCTGCCTCTTTGTAATTCTGCCTTTCAAATAAATAAATCAATCTCTCTCTCAAAAAACAAGGAGACATTTCCTGCCAAAACTGTTAATTCAACATTTTTAAACTTAAGTAGGAAATGTTTGCTTTATTTAAATATTTTTATTTATAACTTATAATTCCCTTTCAACCAATAGTTAATCTTTATTTTTAAATGAAATAAAAGTAATTAAAATACACATAACAAAATTTATATCTGAATTATTTTTAGTATACAGTTTAGTAGATTAAGTACATTCAAGTGGGATAGCCATCACCATTACCCATTTCCAGAACTCTTATCATCTTGCAAAACTTAAACTCTGTACCCACTCAACAGTAACTCCCCATTCATCCCTTTCCCCCTACCCCTAGCAATTCTAGTTTCCTTCTCTATGAAGTCGACTGCTCTAAACACCCCATATAAGTAGACTCATGCACCATTTGTCTTCTTGTGACTAGCTTCTTTTACTAAGCATTATTTCCTCAAGTTTCATCCATGAGCTAGGGTATCACAATGTCTTTCTTTTTAAAACTGACTAATATTCCTTTGTTCATCTGTTCATCTACTGATGGACACTTAGTTTGCTCCCATCTTTTGACTGTTAGGAATGATTCCTCTATGAATGTGGTGTCTAAACATCTTTTTGAGATATTGTTTTCTATTCCTTTGCATATGTGCTCAGAAATGGAATTGCTGGATCTCATGATAATTCTATTGTTAACTTTGGAGAAACCACCTACTGTGTTTCATGGTGGCTGCACTGCTTTGTTTCCCACCAGCAGTATACAATGATTTCAACTTCTACAATACCGGCTATTTTCTATCATTTGAATAGTAGCCACCCTAAATGGTGTAACATATTGTCTCATTTTGGTCTTGGTTTGCATTTCCCTAATGATTAGTGTTTATTGGCAATGTGTACCTCTTCTTTGGAGAAATTTCTGTTCAAGTTCTTTGCCAATTTTTAATTTATTTTTTAGTTGCAGAAGTTCTTTACATATTCTGAATATTATCCCCTTATTAAAAATGAAATCTTCAGCTGTTTTTCCATTCCAAATGCTGTCTTTCACTCTGGGTTGTGTCGTTTGATACAAAGAAGTCTATAATTGTGATGTCATCTAATTTATTTTTCTTTCATTTCCTGTGCCTTCACCATTGTATCCAAGCAATCATTGCCAACCTCCAAAGTTATGAAGCTTTCCCTCTATGTTTCCTTCTTTGAGCTTTATAGTTTCAGCTCTTATGTTTAAATCTTTGATCTATTTTGAATTAATTTTTATAGAGAAAGATTCAACTTCAATTTTTGTTTGTGGATAGCCAGCTTTTCCAGTATTTATTGTTTGTCCTTGCCCAACCAAATGCCTTAAGCATCCTTGTCAAAAATCATTTTATCATGCATACATGAGCTTATGGTCTTTCTATTTCTGGTCTTTCTGTTCTATTTTATTGATCTATTTATCTGTCTTTATACCAATACATACAGTTTTGATTACTGTGGCTTTTTTAAAGATTGACTGATTGATTCATTAATTTGAAAGGCAAAATGATAACCAGAGAAAGAGAGATATCTTCCGTCCTGTGGTTCATTCCCCCCAAGTGCCCACAATGGCCAGGACTGGGCCAGGACAAAGTATGGAGCCTAGAACTCCATCTGGGTCTCCCACATGGCTGGCAAGAACCCAAACACTTGAGCCATCATCCACTGCCTCCCAAGCATATTAGAAGGAAACTGGATTAGAAGCAGAGTGGGTGGGACTTGAATTAACATGCTGAAATGGGAAGCAGGCACCCCAAGTGACAGCTTAAGCTACTGTGCCACAAACCCACCCTAGATTACTGTAGCTTTACAATAAATTTTGGAATCATAAATTGTGATATATTTGTTCTTTTTCAAGACTGTTTTAGCTATTTGGTGTTTCTTGAGCTTCCGTATGAACTTTAGGATGGATTTGTCTAATTCTGTAAAAAACATTGGAATTTTGTTGGAGATTGAGTTGACTCTGTTGATAACACTGGGTAGCACTGATAGTTTAACAGTCTTTAATTCATGAATAAGGTATGTCTTTCCATATATGTGTGTCTTTGTCCATTTCTTTCAAAAATGTTTTATAGTTTTCAGTGTACAAGTCTTCTGCCTTCTTCTTTAAGTTTATTTCTAAGTAATTCTTTTTTTCTTCTATTGCAAATGGAATTATTTTCTTAATTTCCTTTTTGGCTGTTGTTAGTGTGTAGAACTTCAAATAGTTTTCTCTGTTGATTTGTATCCTGCAAGTTTGCTGAATTCTTCATTAGTTCTAACAGATTTTTTTATAGAATCTTTAAGATTTTCTATACATCTATTAAAAAAAGATTTTCTATACATAAGATCATGTTATCTGTGAATAGGTTATTTCACTGCTCCCTTTCAATTTGGATGCCTTTTACCTCTTCATCTTGCTAATTTCTCTGATTCAATAGTTAGTTTTGAATATTTTAGAAGAAAAATAACATTTTGAAATATATACAAAAATGTTTTTGATGTTTATTTTAATTTAAATATCAAATATTCACATTTTCTATATTTGAATAAAGATATTGTATTTTTAAAAAACTTTTATTTAGTAAATATAAATTTCCAAAGTACAGTTTATGAATTACAGTGGCTTTTCCCCCTCGTAACTTCCTTCCCACCCACAACCCTCCCATCTCCCGCTCCCTCGCCCATTCCATTTACATCAAGATTCATTTTCAATTATCTTTATATACAGAAGATCAATTTAGTATATATTAAGTAAAGATTTCATCAGTTTGCACCCACACAGAACATAAAGTGTAAAATATTGTTTGAGTACTAGCTATAGCATTAATTCACATTGAACAACACATTAAGGACAGAGATCCTACATGAAGAGTAAGTACACAGTGACTCCTGTTGTTGACTTAACAAATTGACACTCTTGTTTCTGGCATCAGTAATCTCCCTAGGCTTTAGTCATGAGTTGCCAAGGCTATGGAAGCCTTTTGAGTTCACCCACTTTGATCTTATTTAGACAAGGTCATAGTCAAAGTGGAAGTTCTCTCCTCCCTTCAGAGAAAGGTATCTCCTTCTTTGATGGCCTGTTCTTTCTACTGGGATCTCACTCGCAGAGATCTTTCATTTAGGTGTTGTGTGTGTTTTGTTTGTTTGTTTGTTTGTTTTCCAGAGTGTCTTGGCTTTCCATGCCTAAAATACTCTCATGGGCTCATCAGCCATATGCGAATGCCTTAAGGGCTAATTCTGAGGCCAGAGTGCTGTTTAGGACATCTGCCATTCTATGAGTCTGCTGTGTATCCCGCTTCCCATGTTGGATTATTCTTTCCCTTTTTTATTCTATTAGTTAGTATTAGCAGACACTAGTCTTGTTTATGTGATCCCTTTGACTCTTAGACCTATCATTATGGTCTATTGTGACCTGAAATTGATCACTTGGACTAGTGAGGTGGCATTGGTACATGCAACCTTGATGGGATTGTATTGGAATCCCCTGGCACATTTCTAACTCCACCATTTGGGGCAAGTCCAATTAAGCATGTCCCAAATTGTACATCTCCTCCCTCTCTTATTCCTACTCTTATATTTAACAGGGATCACTTTTCGGTTAAATTTAAACACCAGGCCGGCGCCGCGGCTCACTAGGCTAATCCTCCGCCTAGTGGCGCCGGCACACCGGGTTCTAGTCCCGGTCGGGGCGCTGGATTCTGTCCCGGTTGCCCCTCTTCCAGGCCAGCCCTCTGCTGTGGCCAGGGAGTGCAGTGGAGGATGGCCCAGGTGCTTGGGCCCTGCACCCCATGGGAGACCAGGAAAAGCACCTGGCTCCTGGCTCCTGCCATCGGATCAGCGCGGTGCGCCGGCCGCAGCGCGCCGGCCGCGGCAGCCATTAGAGGGTGAACCAACGGCAAAAGGAAGACCTTTCTCTCTGTCTCTCTCTCTCTCTCTCACTGTCCACTCTGCCTGTCAAAAAAAAAAAAAAAAATTTAAACACCTAAGAATAATTGTGTGTTAATTACAGAATTCAACCAATAGTTTTAAGTAGAACAAAAAAATACTAATAGGGATAATAAAGATATTGTATTATTTTTAAAGATTTATTTATTTGAAACACTAAGTTACAGAGCGAGGTGGAGAAACAGAAAGAGGGAGAGAACTTGCATCTGCTGGTTCATTCTCCAAATGGCCACAATTCTTCCTGGTCTCCCACATGGGTGCAGGAGCCCAAGCACTAGGACCATTTTCATCTGTTTTCCCAGGTGCATTAGCAGGGAGCTGGATCAGACAAGGAGCAGCTAGGACTCAAACTGTTGCCCATATGGGTTGCTGGTATCATAGGTTAGATGCTACATGAAAACACTGGCCCCAAGGCATTTTATTTTCAATCTTTTCTATTACTTTGAACAGAATACAAATTTTGTGAAAAACAATTTATAATTTTTCTGAAATGATAAAGAAAATAAAGTTTTACAGAATACATATAAAATAATGTTTGAATTCTACATAACTTTGTTATTCATACAAACACTACTGACCCAGCAATAGAACTCCACCCAGGTATAGGCAATAATAATTAAATTCAACTATCTTTGATAACTTTCTGACTTTTGGTCATTATGAAGGGACATTTATCAAAGCAAGATGCTGAAACACAAGTAGTTTAACTTTGTTAAATTTCTCTTACTACTTTCAAGTATTTAAGTTTTTCTCTTGCAATGACTAGAAAGACAGCCTGGGCTGGTCTGTTTCTGATGCTTTCCTTGCCCAACACAAACCTTAGGTGCAGGCTTGGGTTGGAAAGTAATGCTGTAGGCTTCTTCCCAACAAGAGCCACTCTGGTGAGATAATACCCTCTCTACTTTGAAGCCAGACTGATATTTGTATATACAAATCTGTATATGCACTCCCCTGCTTGGACCCTTGGGTAACTTCCCTTTGTACTTCTAATAAACTTCATAGTATGGAAGGCCCAGCGTGTGCTGGCTCTGCCTTTCTGTCTAGTCTCAGTCTATGCCATAGCTCCCTTCCTCTTCACTCTGCCCACACAGACCTTTTTCTATCTCTTCCTGCCCCAAGCAAGGCCTTTGTTCTTGTGCTTGTCTCTCCCAGTGATATTCACTCCCTCACTCCTTTCTTGGTTTAGTTAATTGCTTCCTATCTATTGTACTCATCTCCAAGGTCCCTTCTCCCCTCTCCCCAGCCTCCTTTGAATCTTTGTACAATAGATCTCAACAGGTAACAAAACTAATTATAATAATAGCCATGGGTAGAAGCTAAAATTTATTTAGTGTTTTCTGTCCAAGAGCCAAAGAAGTAAGCTCTTCTCCTTAACATATATTACACTTGTAATTCTCTCTCTCACACACACCCACTTCCATTTTTATAAATAAGTCAACTTAGAAAAGTTAAATCATTTACCCAAGGTCACACTGTTAGTTAGAGATCGGACTAAGATTTCAGTAAAGACTGTCTTTCAGTCAAGACTATTTCAGTCAAGAGCCCATGAATTTAGCTATAATGACATTGATTTTCTGTTATAACAGTTCCTTGTTAATTATTTGTTCTTTCATCCCACATGGTCATTAAGTTTCCAGAATGTACCAGGCACTGCAAGGCACTGGGTGTATAATGGTGAGTAGCAAGATAGATAAAGTCCTTGCACTCAAGGAATTTTGTCCTAGTGGGAAAGAGATACCATCAAAATGAACAGGATCCTTTTGATACAGGTTAAAATTGATTAGGTTTGTGAGCTGGAAGACCATGCCTTCACCACATCTCTGTGTGACCTCATGCCCTAACTGGCCACACCTGAGCATCTACTGGCCAATCAGGTTAATTAACCACTCCCCTTTGGAAGCAGATTGAAGGCCTGGGACACAGTGTGTCCGTCCCTTCCATTCCTTGGCCTCTTGCCAGTAGGGGGCTTGTTGCAGCCCCTGTGGCCTTTGGGCCACCTGCCCCATGCTTCCTGGCTAGATGCTCCTCCTCCACGTGGCTGGTTTGGTTCCTGGTACTCGGTATCAACCCAGATCTACCTCTCTCCTTTAGACAGGGCCCTCACTCTCCTATGTATCTTTCTCACTGAATAAAAGCTTAAAATGTACCACGCTGCTTCATTCATTTATTCAGAATTCAGAATCCAGTATTCCGATTTCTTCTCTGAATATTAGGCAAGAACCCACTCAGGCTTATTAATATTGGGAATTTATTAATAAGCATATGGAGATATTGTATCACACCCTAAATTCCAGTTTCACTTTCTATGGTAGAACTGAACAAGTTCTGCAATACAGAGTACATGGAGAAATTCTTCTTTTTTTTTTTTTTTTTTTTTTAACTTTTATTTAATGAATATACGTTTCCAAAGTACGAATAATGGATTACTATGGCTTCCCCCCCATACCGTCCCTCCCACCCACAACCCTCCCCTTTCCCACTCCCTCTCCCCTTCCATTCACATCAAGATTCATTTTCGATTATCTTAATATACAGAAGATCAGCTTAGTATACATTAAGTAAGGATTTCAACAGTTTGCTCCCACACCGAAACATAAAGTGAAAAATAATAGATGATTTTTTTTAATGATGATGAAATCAGATCAGACCTATTGTCATGTTTAATCCCAGTGAGAGTCAAGTTGGGAGTTGATAGTTTCTTTTCTTTTCTTTTCTTTTCTTTTTTTTTTTTTTTTACAGAGGATCAGTTTAGTATGCATTAAGTAAAGATTTCAACAGTTTGCACCCCCATAGAAACACAAAGTGAAATATATTATTTGAGTACTCGTTATAGCATTAAATCTCAATGCACAGCACATTAAGGACAGAGATCCTACATGAGGAGTAAGTGCACAGTGACTCCTGTTGTTGACTTTACCAATTGACACTCCTGTCTATGGCATCAGTAATCTCCCTATGCTCCAGTCATGAGTTTCCAAGGCTATGGAAGCCCTCTGAGTTCTCCGACTCTTATCTTGTTTAGACAAGGTCATAGTCAAAGTGGAGGTTCTCTCCTCCCTTCAGAGAAAGGTACCTCCTTCTTTGAAGACCTGTTCTTTCCACTGAGATCTCACTCACAGAGATCTTTTGCCAGAGTGTCTTGGCTTTCCATGCCTGAAATACTCTCATGGGCTTTTCAGCCAGATCTGAATGCCTTTAGGGCTGATTCTGAGGCCAGAGTGCTATTTAGGGCATCTGCCGTTCTATGAGTCTGCTGAGTATCTCACTTCCCATGTTGGATCACTCTCCCCTTTATTTATTCTATCGGTTAGTGTTAGCAGATACTAGACTTGCTTATGTGCTCCCTTTGACTCTTAGTCCTTTCATTATGATCAATTGTGAACTGAAATTGATCACTTGGAATAGTGAGATGGCATTGGTACATGCCACCTTGATGGGATTAAATTGGAGTCCCCTGGTATGTTTCTAACTCTACCATTTGGGGCAAGTCAGCTTGAGCATGTCCCAAATTATATATCTCTTCCCTCTCTTATTCCTACTCTTATGTTTAACAGGGATCACATTTCAGTTAAATTTCAACACTTAAGAATAACTGTGTATTAATTACAGAATTAAATCAGTCATATTAAGTAGAACAGACAAAAAAACTACTAAGAGGGATAATGTATTAAGTTGTTCATTAACAGTCAGGGCTATGCTGATCAAGTCACCGTTTCCCATAGTGTCCATTCCACTTCAACAGGTTTCCTTTTTGGTGTTCAGTCAGTTGTCACCGATCAGGGAGAACATATGGTATTTGTCCCTTTGGGACTGGCTTATTTCACTCAGCATGATGTGTTCCCGATTCCTCCATTTTGTTGCAAATGACTGGATTTCGTTGTTTCTTACTGCGGTATAGTATTCTAAAGAGTACATATCCCATAATTTCTTTATCCAGTCTACCGTTGATGGGCATTTAGGTTGGTTCCAGGTCTTAGCTATTGTGAATTGAGCTACAATAAACATTGAGGTGCAGGCAGCTCTTTTAGTAGCCAATTAAATTTCCCTTGGGTAAATTCCAAGGAGTAGGATGGCTGGGTCATGTGGTAGGGTTATATTCAGGTTTCTGAGGAATCTCCAAACTGTCTTCCATAGTGGCTTTTTCAGTTTGCATTCCCACCAACAGTGGATTAGTGTGCCTTTTTTTCCCCACATCCACGCCAGCATCTGTTGTTGGTAGATTTCTGTATGTGAGCCATTCTAACCGGGTGAGGTGAAACCTCATTGTGGTTTTGATTTGTATTTCCCTGATTGGTAGTGATCTTGAACATTTTTCCATGTGTCTGTTGGCCATCTGGATTTCCTCTTTTGAAAAATGTCTATTGAGGTCCTTGGCCCATCTCTTAAGTGGGTTGTTCTTTTTGTTGTTGTGGAGTTTCTTGATCTCTTTGTAGATTCTGGTTATTAAACCTTTATCAGATGCATAATTGCAAATATTTTTTCCCATTCTGACGGTTGTCTCTTCACTCTCCTGACTGTTTCTTTTGCAGTACAGAAACTTCTCAATTTGATGCAATCCCAATAGTTAATTTTGGCTTTGACTGCCTGTGCCTCCCGGGTCTTTTCCAGAAACTCTTTGCCTGTGCCAATATCTTGAAGGGTTTCTCCAATGTTCTCTAGTAACTTGATGGTGTCAGGTCGTAGATTTAGGTCTTTAATCCATGTTGAGTGGATTTTTGTGTAAGGTGTAAGGTAGGGGTCTTGCTTCATGATTCTGCAGGTGGAAATCCAATTTTCCCAGCACCATTTATTGAATAGACTGTCCTTGCTCAAGGAATTAGTTTTAGATCCTTGATCAAATATAAGTTGGCTGTAGATGTTTGGGTTGATTTCTGGTATTTCAATTCTGTTCCATTGGTCTATCCATCTGTTTCTGTACCAGTACCATGCTGTTTTGATTACAACTGCCCTGTAGTATGTCCTGAAATCTGGTATTGTGATGCCTCCGGCTTTGTTTTTGTTGTACAAGATTGCTTTAGCTATTCGAGGTCTCTTGTGCCTCCATATAAATTTCAGCACCAATTTTTCCAGATCTGAGAAGAAGGTCTTCGGTATCTTGATTGGTATTGCATTGAATCTATAAATTGCTTTTGGGAGAATGGACATTTTGATGATATTGATTCTTCCAATCCATGAGCATGGAAGATTTTTCCATTTCTTGGTATCCTCTTCTATTTCTTTCTTTAAGGTTTTGTAATTTTCATCGTAGAGATCTTTAACGTCCTTGGTTAAGTTTATTCCAAGGTATTTGATTGTTTTTGTAGCTATTGTGAATGGGATTGATCTTAGCAGTTCTTCCTCAGCCATGGCATTGTCTGTGTATACAAAGGCTGTTGATTTTTGTGCATTGATTTTATACCCTGCTACTTTGCCAAACTATTCTATGAGTTCCAATAGTCTCTTGGTAGAGTTCTTTGGGTCCCCTAAATAAAGAATCATGTCATCTGCAAAGAGGGATAGTTTGAGTTCTTCCTTCCCAATTTGTATCCCTTTAATTTCTTTTTCTTGCCTAATAGCTCTGGCTAGAACCTCCAGAACTATATTGAATAGCAGTGGTGAGAGTGGACATCCCTGTCTGGTCCCAGATCTCAGTGGAAATGCTTCCAACTTTTCCCCATTCAATAGGATGTTGGCTGTGGGTTTTTCATAGATTGCTTTGATTGTATTGAGGAATGTTCCTTCCAAACCCAGTTTGCTTAGAGTTTTCATCATGAACGGGTGTTGTATTTTATCAAATGCTTTCTCAGCATCTATTGAGAGAATCATATGGTTTTTCTTCTGCAGTCTGTTAATGTGGTGTATCACATTGATTGTCTTGCGCACATTAAACCATCCCTGCATACCAGGGATAAATCCCACTTGGTCTGGGTGGATGATCTTTCTGATGTGTTGTTGCATTCTATTGGCGAGAATTTTATTGAGGATTTTTGCATCTATGTTCATCAGGGATATTGGTCTGTAATTCTCTTTCAGTGCTGCATCTTTTCCCGGCTTAGGAATTAAGGTGATGCTGGCTTCATAGAAAGAATTTGGGAGGATTCCCTCTTCTTCAATTGTTCTGAATAGTTTGAGAAGAATTGGAGTTAGTTCTTCTTTAAATGTCTGGTAGAATTCAGCAGTGAATCCATCTGGTCCTGGGCTTTTCTTTGTTGGGAGGGCCTTTATTACTGTTTCAATTTCTGTCTCAGTTATGGGTCTGTTTAGGTTTTCGATGTCTTCCTGGTTCAATTTAGGTAGGTTGCATGTGTCCAGGAATCTATCCATTTCTGATAGGTTTCCCTGTTTGCTGGCATACAAGTCCTTGTAGTAATTTCTGATGATTCTTTTTATTTCTGTGGTGTCTGTTGTTACATTTCCTTTTTCATCTCTGATTTTATTGATTTGGGTCTTTTCTCTTCTTTTTTTAGTTAGTTGGGCCAATGGGGTGTCAATTTTGTTTATTTTTTCAAAAAACCAGCTCCTCGTTTGGCTGATTTTTTGTAATGTTTTTCTTGATTCAATCCTGTTGATTTCTTCTCTGATTTTAATTATTTCTCTTCTCCTACTAGATTTGGGTCTGGTTTGCTGTAGGTTTTCTAGATCCTTGAGGTGAATAGAAAGCTCATCTATTTGGTGCCTTTCCAATTTCTTGATGTAGGCACCTATTGATATAAACTTTCCTCTTAACACTGCTTTTGCTGCGTCCCATAAGTTTTGGTATGTTGTGCTGTTATCCTCATTTACTTCCAGAAAGTTTTTGATTTCTCTTTTGATTTCTTCTATGACCCATTGTTCATTCAGGAGCATGTTGTTCAATCTCCATGTGTTTGCGTATGCTCTAGGGATTCCTGAGTTGTTCATTTCCAACTTCATTCCTTTATGGTCTGAGAAGCTGCATGGTATGATTCTAATTCTTTTGAATTTGCTGAGACTTGCTTTATGGCCTAGTATGTGGTCAATCCTAGAGAAGGTTCCATGTACTGCTGAGAAGAATGTATAATCTTTAGCTGTAGGATTGAAAGTTCTGTATATATCTGTTAGATCCATTTGGGCTATAGTGTCATTTAAATCTACTGTATCCTTGTTGATCTTCTGTCCTATTGATCTGTCTATTTCTGAGAGTGGAGTATTGAAGTCCCCCAGTACTATTGTATTGGGGTCTAAGTCTCCCTTTAAGTCCGTTAACAAATCTTTTAGATAAACCGGTGCCCTGTAGTTAGGTGCATATACATTGATAATTGTTATATCTTCCTGTTGAATTGATCCCTTAATCATTATGTAGTGTCCCTCTTTGTCTCTCTTAACGGTTTTTGTGGTAAAGTTTATGGTGTCTGATATTAAGATGGCTACGCCTGCTCTTTTTTCATTTCTGTTGGCATGGTATATCTTTTTCCAGCCTTTCACTTTCAGTCTGTATGGATCTTTGTTGGAAAGATGTGTTTCTTGTAAGCAGCAAATAGATGGGTTTTGTTTTTTAACCCAATCAGCCAAACGGTGTCTTTTAACTGAACAGTTCAGGCCATTCACGTTCAATGTGACTAATGATAAGTGGTAACTTTGCCCTGCCATTTGCCAAAGATAAGTTCTAATATATGCTTTGAATTCCCTGTGATCTTTTGCTGTGAGCTTTCCTTCCTTGGTTTCCTTCCTTTACCTTCTTTCATATTGATGACCGTGTTTCTTTGTTTCTGTGTGTAACACATCTTTAAGCATCTTTTGCAGGGCTGGACGAGTGGCAACAAATTCTTTCAATTTCTGTTTGTTATGAAAAGTCTTTATTTCACCTTCATTCACAAATGATAGCTTTGCAGGATATAATATTCTGGGCTGGCAGTTGTTCTCTCTTAGTACCTGGGCTATATCTCGCCATTCCCTCCTAGCTTGTAGAGTTTCTGATGAGAAGTCAGCTGTGAGTCTGATTGGAGATCCTCTGAGAGTAATCTGACGTTTCTCTCTTGCACATTTTAGGATCTTTTCTTTATGTTTCACTGTGGAGAGTTTAATTACAACGTGTCGTGGTGAGGGTCTCTTTTGGTCGTGTTTATTAGGGGTTCTGTGAGCTTCCTGTACTAGGATTTCTCTGTCCTTCTCCAAACCTGGGAAATTTTCTGCTAATATCTCACTAAAAAGGCCTTCTAATCTTTCTCCCTCTCCATGCCTTCAGGAACTCCTAGAACCCGAATGTTGGGTTTTTTAATAGTATCCTGAAGATTCCCGACAATATGTTTTAGATTTCTAATTTCCTCGTCTTTTCTTTGGTCTGACTGTATCCTTTCCTGTTCTCTGTCTTCTAAGTCCGATATTCTCTCTTCTGCTTCTCCCATTCTGTTTGTAAGGCTCTCTATTGTGTTTTTCATTTGATCTATTGAATTCTTCACTTCAGTCACTATCCCAGTTTCCTGTTGTACTAGTTGTTTCGTTTCATTTTGATTCCTCCTTAATATTTCATTTTCACGAGAGAGATTTTCTATCTTGTCCATTAAGGATTTCTGTAGTTCAAGAATTTGTTTTTGAGAACTTCTTAATGTTCTTATCAATTTTTTGAGATCTGCTTCTTGCATTTCTTCTATGTCATCATCCTCATAATCTTGAATTGGGGTGTCTTTTTCATTTGAGGGCTTCATGGTGACTTCCTTGTTTTTATTACCTTGGTTTTTGCGTTTGTTATTTGTCATATTGGAGATATTTGGTTTCTTCACTGTGGTGCTTTTTCTTGTTATACTATGACTCTAGATTAAGTGGACTATCTGTTTTTGATGGAGCCTTAGGGCTTGAGATGGGTGTGGCCTGAGAGCTCTGTTTGGTGTGCCAAAGGTGACACTCCCAGGTTAGGCGTGGTAAACCTCTCTCTCTCTCTCTCTCTCTCTTTTTTTGATTCAAAAGGGAAGTTATTCTGCACAGCTGAACGAAGTTGGAGGTAGTTAGCAGGCAAATGATATACCCACAGGAGCCAGAGATCAGAAGCTCTTTCCCAAGGACCACACAGGGAATCTGTTCGGCCCTTAGAGTGGGCTCAAATTCTCCTTCAGTCTCCCACTGGGTTGCCAAAGTTACGGAATTGTAGCGTCTCTGGAGAGTGCTCACGTGAATTCCGTGAGTTCTCTCCCCCACCGTCTCTTTTTTCACAGTCTCAGTTCAGTAGCACCATAAATTTACTAGGTCCTAATCTCCTGTTAATTCGCCCCACCCAGAGTCAGGTTTTACTGCTAGGCTCAGGGCCGGTGCAGACCTGAGGTCGCTCTGCTTATGACGTATGTCCAAGATGGCGCCTGCTCTTTGTCTTGCTCGCCCTTGAGAGGTGAGCGGAGAGAGAGAAACCCGTGTCCGTACCAGTCACCTTTTTTTTTTTTTCCCTCTCTCTCTCTTCCAGTTAGCTTGGTGAAGTCCCCCCCGCCCCGGGGGTCGTTCCCTCTAGTCTCCTCTCTCCGCTTGCCTGCCGGTGTCTCGGGTTATTGAGGTTCGGCTCACCTCGCGTTCCAGCGCTGGTGTGTTGAGTCTGCCGCTGGTGTCCCGAACTGTGGGCTCCCACGCTCTCCACGCAGGTCTGCTCCCCTTCCAGCGCCGATGTGTGGACTCGGAGCCCTGGACGTCCCAAGTCTCCCCGCTGTTGCACTCCCCTTCGAGCACTTGCGCGCAGACCCTGCAGCTTGCGCAGCTCAGTCCCGCGGCTCGTCTTCCGCGGCTCAGTCCCGCGGCTCGGTCCTGCGGCTCGGCTTTCGCGCGCGGTGGGCGACCTTGTTCTCCCAGTAGGTCCTCCGATTCACGCCCACTGGATCCAGAAGAGTTTTGTCTGCAATATTTTCCTGGTTCTTTTTTCTGAGGCTACCGTAACTCCCCTTGTGTTAAACTAAATTTTCCCGGACTATCGGTGCGCGCCCTCACTATTCCGCCATCTTGGCTCCCTACATGGAGAAATTCTACTACTAACAGGATTACTACAAGTGGTCTCTCTCTTTTTTTTTAAAGATTTATTTATTTATTTGAAAGAGTTACACAGAGAGAGAAGGAGAGGCAGAGAGAGAAATCTTCCATCTGTTGGTTCACTCCTCAGATGGCCAGAACAGCTGGAGCTGCACCGATCTGGAGCCAGGAACCAGGAGCTTCTTTTGGGTCTCCCACACGGGTACAGGGACCCAAGCACTTGGGCCATCTTCTACTGTTCTCCCAGGCCATAGCAGAGAGCTGGATTGGAAGTAGAGCAGCTGGGACTCGAACCGGCGCCCATATGGGATGCCAGTGCTGCAGGCGGCAGCTTTACTCGCTATGCCATAGCACCGACCCCACAAGTGGTCTCTCTAAAGTCTCTTTAGAGAGACATTTGAGCTGAGTCCTGAAGGATGATGAGACAGAGTCACTACTGGTCCTTCAAAATCCAACCTTTTTCATAATAATGCAGGCCCTAAATTATAGCTAGAGTAAGACTATAGTCTCCCACCCTATCTTTTTTTTTTTTTTTTTTTTTTTGACAAGCAGAGTTAGTGAGCGAGAGAGAGACAGAGAGAAAGGTCTTCCTTTTCCGTTGGTTCAGCCCCAAAATGGCCACTAAGGCCAGCGTGCTGCAGCCGGCGCGCTGCGCTGATCCGAAGCCAGGAGCCAAGTGCTTCCTCCTGGTCTCCCATGCGGGTGCAGGGCCCAAGCACTTGGGCCATCCTCCACTGCTTTCCTGGGCCACAGCAGACTGGGCGCCAGGACAGAATCCGGCGCCCCAACCGGGACTAGAACCCTGGGGTGCCAGCGCCGCAGGCGGAGGATTAGCCAGGTGAGCCGCGGCACTGGCCTCCCATCCTATCTTGCAATTAGGTATAGCCATGTGGCTAAGTTTTGGTGAATGGATCATAGCTGGAAGTGTTACTGGAGGGAAGGCCATGGAAGCTGTGGGGTTCTTGTCTTCACGCGAGAAAGAATTGCGAGGTTACATGGTTGAGTGGAGAGAATACACCTGGGCAATCCAGGCAGGCGGCTCAGCAGAGAGGCAGAAAGCTGAGCGCACAGTCTGTTTGGACTCCCTAGGTTTTTAAGGGAGTCTGTTTATCCACCTCCCCCTCTCCTCCAGAACAAAGGACGGAGAGTCCTGGTGGAGGGGTTTGTTGGGTGAAAATTTAGCAAATTCCTTCCCAGATTTGCTGGTGCCTGGGCAGAGAAAGGGGGCTTCCCTTAGGGCGTCTGAGAAGGTTTTAGTGCCCCGTGTTATCAGGTCAGGTAACCCATTTGGTGCTGAGGAGAGAGAATTCTCCTGGGAGCTCTCCTTGGGGGGAAGGGCTGGGACCACCTGGGCGGTTTTAAGGGTCTGGCCAGGACTTTGACTTTGTGCAAAATGCTGGGCTTCTGGAGCTTCCACAGTAGGTGCTGGTCTTCAGGCCTTTTTCACAAACACACATAGGCTAAGTTTCTGACTTCCTACCTAACAGAAGTGACAAGAGAAGCTTCCAGAAAAGTTCCTGAAAGGGATTTGGGAGTCTGAGAGTGCATGTTTCCATCCCCATTCTCCTCCGTATTGGAAAGCTCCACATCAGCAGCAGAGTTGGGCAATGAAGTGAATTTGGGAATGGAAGTAACACCCTGGAGAAGTTCAGAGGAAGGGACGGGGGTCCATGATTCCATACAGTAGACCATTCCATCCCTGGACTGACTACCTGAGATAAGCATCATTGAAGTCCGACTTTCTATGGCAGGGTGCCTGGACTTCTTTATCATTCTGAAGTTTGATTGTTACTAATTGTCAAGTGTAGATGACAAGCTTCATGTACAAGGTTTTGGCCATGGTAGTGATTAATAAAGCAATCTCAGGAAGTCACCCCAGATCCCTTTGGTTGTTTCCGACCCTAATCACAGGAAGTTGCTGGTTTTCTGATCTCCCTGGTGTGCTTTTGGAAGGTGTTTGGCCTGCCGCCCAGGCCACTCACTTGATCAGATGGCACCTGCCCAACTGACATAGATAAAAGCCACTGCATGCTCTCAGCTCTGGGGGAAGTGCTTCCATGACACATTAGTGATTTCACAAACACATTCAAATGCTCAGATAAAGCTTTTGATGTCCCTGATCTTTGCACTTCCAAATGCAGGCTGAACAAATAGAAACTGGTCTTCTTTGAAACCCCTCAAAGTGATGAAATTGCCTAAATCCATTTGTTGACTATTCTCTGACTCCCAAAGGTCAGGGGGGATTTTTTGCTTTCTCATCCTTCCAGACACTTTCACATTCTCTGCGAGGTACCTCTGTTCCAGGAAATTTAAATCCATAATTTACCTGTTTGATATGCAAGTTTAAATTTCCCATAAAGACTTGGCTGATATTTCTAAAGACTGAAAATGATTACTTTCAAGAGTTGTATAAACATTTTATTAGGAAATGGTAAATAGAATTTACTGCCATTGCAAAAAATGATTAAGGGCAAGAACTGATTCATTTACCAACATATTTAAAGCTCATAAAATCACGAGTGTGTCATCATCATTGCACCAGCATATTCTGTGTAAAGTCCAGGGCCTGAGGTTGTTACCTTACCATTTGTATGAACAAGGGCCTTCCCACCGTGACAGCAATTGTCAACAATTTTTAAGTAAGTAGTCAACATTAGTGAGTGACTCTTGCTACATGAGAAACACCGTGCAGAGTGCTGTGTGTGGAGATGAACGCAGAGGCTGCTGCTTTCGGGGTCTTCTCTGTTTCTATGGCCCTGTTAATCAGAACTCTATAGATAAACAACAAAAATATCTTCAAATAAACTGAGGTATCACATGGACTCAAGGTCTCCAACGCAGTGAGGCTTCAGGAATTGAACCAGAGACTGATGCCAATTCCCAGTGCTTCCCAACATTGTACACCTCACAAGTATTATGGGAAATGATATTTCTAAGGCCCAAAGGGATGAAATCATGAGGTTGCTCCACGCAATTGAAAATAACTTGTTCCTTGGCATGCTGATCAATCTTCCAGATAGTTATTTCTTTATTTGCCCCGTTCCCAAGCTTAGGAAACAGTCTTGGCTGATGTCTATTGGGATCCTGTTGTGTGGTAAGCACTATTGTAAGCGTCATGTCTGCCTTCCACACTTTCATCAAATCCTAACACAATCCTAAAAGTCAGGTATTGGGTTTTCACGTTTTATAAATAAGAAAAACAGTTACTAAGCATTGTGCCCAAGGTCATGAAATGTGTGGTGGAAGAAACTTTGACTCCAATTTGGCTCCTGTGTGCCCTTAACGTTCAGCTATAAATGCCCCAGCTATAGAAGGCAGTGAAGGCCTCTATAACAGGACAAGGACTGGTTGAGCATGAGTTAGGTACCTACCTCTGGGCCAATCACCTGTGAAGAAAGCAACTAAGTGCTTCTGCTATGCCCTGTGAAAAGTGAGGGGAAGGGCAGATCCTGCAAAAAGAGCACTTGATGGTCACGCATAAGGGTCCTCTTCCTTCTGTCCCTCCTCCTTCAGGGACCAAGGTTGACTGAATCATTCTGCTTAGTTCACATTATCATAACAATGCATCCATTTGTCTATTTATTCATTGTATTCCTATTCTCTCCCATTCTCCTCCCTACTCCCAAAGGCAACCATTCTACTTTGCTGGGGATCATTTTACTTTTATGTGTTCTTATATAAGGTCTGTTGTTTTGTGTGCAAACATTTCATTCTTCATTTGCATATGTGACCCGAGGTTACAGGTCCCATTCCAGGTCTTCCTGTTATCACTCAGTGTTATGTTCATAAGGTCTACCCTGTGGCCATGCATCTGTGAGTTGTCAGAAGTGTGTGCTTTTCTCCAGCCTGTTCTTGTCTAGCCGTGGACTAGCTTGTTCCCTGGGCTGACAGAGGTGAAAGGACCTCCTTTATCATGCAGATCACCTGGCTACCCCAGGGCCAGGTCATTCCCAACCACCTCCCCCAACTCAGGGGATGCTTCTCCCTGCTTGATACCTGTAGACTTGGTAGAATATCCCTCCTTTGTACTCCCAGGGTCCTCTTTGCTTGTCTCCATCAGGACAGAAACAATGGATCACTGGGGTTAAAAGTGCAGTCTTTGGGGTCAGCCCAGGGCCAAACTGTCTTGACCCAGAATCTGGCTCTTGCACTTACAGGTAAGTCACATCAACTCTGTGCCTCTGCTTGATCTCTTGTGTCTTAGATCATTAACCATAACTGCTCTTTGGGATGGTTGTGAGGGTTCAGTGAGGAATTCCTATGAGACATGCTAACAGTACCTGATACCAGTCAAATTTTATTTATATCTGGGGCCGGTGCTTGGCTCAGCAGTTTAATGCCCTGGCCTGAAGCGCTGGCATCCCATATGGGCGCTGGTTTTTGTCCTGGCTGCTCCACTTCTGATCCATCTCTCTGCTATGGCCTGGGAAAGCAGTGGAAGATGGCCCAAGTACTTGGGCCCCTGCACCCACATGGGAGACCTGGAAGAAGCTCCTGGCTCCTGGCTTCGGATCGGCATAGCTCTGACCATTGCAGCCAACTGGGGAGTGAACCATCAGATGGAAGACTTTCTCTCTCTCTCTCTCTCTCTCTCTCTCTGCCTCTCTCCTCTCTGTGTAACTCTATCAAATTAATAAATCTTTAAAAAAAATAAAATGTTATTTGTATCTATTAAAATAGCCTTTGATGTAAATATTATCTATTTACTTATCTGTCTCCAATACTACACTGTGGAGTTCTTGAACCCAAGGACCTTGGCTTTTCTATCTCTGTATCCCAGGGACCTCCCCGTTGCAAGAGCCCAGTGCATGGTCATTTAGCGATGCTCTCTCGTACTCACCCCTTGGCTGCACACAGCTGAAGGATTTGTATGTAGAAACCAACAGGATTGAAGAGAGGCAAATAGGAACAGACTGGAGAGGCAGGCTTAGGAGAGGGACATTTCCTAAGGATGTGATACTCTGCAATTGTCTTTTGTCACATCAACTGCCTTATACAATGAGGTAGGTCAGTGTGTCACTCACCATTGGCCCAGAGAGGACATCCCTACACAGAGATTGCCAGGAATATGGCAGAGCATTGTTTGTGAGCACAGGCCACATTTAAATGGGGATGGACTTGGTTTTTATTACTGTTTCTGTTTAAAAGAAAAATAAATGAAGGTGAAAAAGAAGGAAATCAAATGCAGGTCCAGTGGGACCAAGCTCAGAGCAATAAAGGCCTTTCCCATTAGCTTTCTAAGCAACTTTTAGGCCACTGCTGTGCTGCAGAAAGACTTTTAAAAAAATGCTTTGGTTTCCTACGTGGAAAGAAGCCCTCGGGGTAAATTAGTAGCTGCCCTACATTAGAGGCCTATCTGTAAGAACCATTAGCTATAAAAAGAGAGGTTAATTAGGAGGAGAACGCCATGGCCTAGGCCTAGGCAGAGGGAGTCACAGGAACTCACAGGGAGAGGGCTGATCAGCACGCCACGTTCGGTGCTGGCAACCCTCTCCCAGGCCAGGGCTTAATGGGAAAGTCTAACACCATTTGCAGAGCTTGGGTTTATGTGGGGACCAGGAGGCCTGTTCGGTTCACTAGCTTCAGGGATTACTGCCCCTGGGGATTCATTAACCAGTGGGAGAGGAGAGGGACAGGGGCAAGAGTGGGCAAGATTCAGCCAGACCTCTCATTCTATAAAATGAGGATCTTGATGAAAACTCCAAAGAGGCTTTGTTCACGGCCGAGTTCCTGAGCCACCTGGCTTAGAATGAAGAGTAGACGGCGGTTTACAAGACCTTCCTCCCCACCTGCAGCTACTCCAGGTGATTCCACAATCAGCTGTGCCTTAACACATGCTGGCTCCTGTATGACGTGCTTGATTTCCAAGAAAAATGCAAGGTTTTTTTTTTTTTTTCTTTTCAGAAATACTTGAAAACAAAGCTTTGCATTTTGTCAACAAAAAGTGGGCTTAGAGTCAAAAACTCAATTCCTAACATAGCCCCCAATCCCTGTCAACATTCTGAGGACAGATAAGGATTCAGAATGGATAAAATTCAGAAGCTGTTCTCCAAAAGGGACATTTTGACAACATATTTGTACACTGCAGATTGCACTGTGCTTACCCGAGCACATGCTACATTTTCCCAGCCTGGTCCTACAATTCCCGCAGTGCTCATCCCTCCCTGGGATGGGGAACAGTCACCAGTTGTGCGGATGATGAGACTGGGGTTCACAGACTCCCAAGAGAAGAGCTAGTATCTGTGCAAGTCCTTTGACTGCCTTTGCTCATTTCCCCTCCTTCAACAGTGCCACAACAGAATCCCTGCATGGTTCCTTGTCATTGAAATGAGAACCACTACAGCTTCTGAGGATGACACCCTCCAACCGCACCCCCCCTCTGCATGCATCTGAACTGTGCGCTTTGAATCTTCCCAGCTTTGCAGCGAGAGCAGAGAGGAACCTTGCAGCAAATGCCAGGTCAACCTGCAATGGGGTGTGTGTGCTGATGCTCCATTTTCCTCCTATGTTTTCAATATCTCTGTAGATAAGTTACTTCTTCTCTCGTAACACCTCAAAGCAAACGATCTTTTAAGAATATCCACTTCTCTGCACTAACTCTGGATGAAATTCTACCTTTTGTAACCTCTGCTCCTCATGTCTATCTGGCAATTAAGGTAATTATATGACATCCTACTGAGTGACAATCTTGTCACAGGTTAATAAAAATTAATGCATTTCTACCCCCACTCTTTAATTTCTTGTTAACTTTCAGCCTCAGCACTTTTAGCTTTCAAATATTTTACATTTAGCAATATTTATAAGGCATTTCCACTTGAGTTCAGCCAAGGCAGTGCACAGATGAGGGCTTATACTGTCTTGGGAGTCAGCAGAGTGGAGTGGCTAGGGTGAATATTTTGCATGGCAGTTAAGCCACTGGTTGGATGCCCACTTCCCATGGTAGAGTGCCTGAGTTTGATACCCACCCCTAACTTCGGATTCATCTTCCTGCTAAAGCAGACCCTGGGAAGGCAGCTGCGATGTTTCAAGTAACTTGATTCCTGGGACCCACGTGGGACACTTAGATTGAGTTCCCAGCTCCAGGCTTTGGCCTGGCTCATCTTCAGCCACTCTGGGCATTTGGGGAATGAATCAGAAGATGGAATCTCTGTCTCTCTCTCTCTCTGTCTCTCTCTCTCCCTCTCTCTCTCCTTTCTCTCCTCTCTCTCCCCTTTGCTTTCTCCCCCTCAAAGAAATACATAAATAAATTTTTTGGAAAGAATATGGTGGTTAAGAGCATGGTTTCTGAAGCCAGTGTTCCTGAGTCCAATTCCTGGTATACCATTACTTCTTTTGTTGGTCTTGAGCAAGTCATATCACTCATCTACATCTTATGCTCTCTGTAACAATGAGATTAAAATTGCCTCTACCTCGTAAGATTCCTGTAAAGCATTAATTTATGTAAATTTTTATAACAATCGCTGGAACATGGTAATTCTATATAAGTGATTACTGTTATTATTATTATTCAACAAGAATAATAAATAGCACCTAAAAAATTGGGGAGGCAGCTACCCTCAGAATCAAGATGTTCTCACCACTATGACCTTCGGGAACTACTTAGAGTAGGTGATCCGTTCATGATTCTCTTTCTCTAACTCTCCTTTTGGGTTTTACTCTATGAGTATTTTGAAAATACTCAGTTCTGGCTGGCGCCGCGGTTCAATAGGCTAATCCTCCGCCTGTGGCACTGGCACACAGGGTTCTAGTCCCGGTCAGGGCGCCGGATTCTGTCCCGGTTGCCCCTCTTCCAGGCCAGCTCTCTGCTGTGGCCAGGGAGTGCAGTGGAGGATGGCCCAAGTGCTTGGGCCCTGCACCCCATGGGAGACCAGGATAAGTACCTGGCTCCTGGCTTTGGATCAGTGCTGTGCACCAGCCGCAGCTGCCATTGGAGGGTGAACCAACGGCAAAGGAAGACCTTTCTCTCTGTCTCTCTCTCTCTCATTGTCCACTCTGCCTGTCAAAAAAATTTTTTTAAATAAAAAAAAAAAAAACAAAATACTCAGTTCTATTAAAAGCATGTAGTTAACAAAAGGAAGCCAAGCCACCTTGACATGCTTAAGTGTAAATAAATAGGTAGTAAGCAAAATGTTTGACTGTCATAAGCAAAATTCATGGTATATGTTAAGTATAATATAAGTAGTAAGCAAGTAGAATATGTATATGTTACACCCAGATAGAGGCAGACAAAAGAGTCAAAAATACCTAACATTTATGATACACCTAATATTAAACAATCATAATACATCAGATAGGCATAATATATTTAGTATTTAATATTCATGATCTCCTAATTTGATAACACATTAGATATATACTTCTAGACCCTTAGCTGCTTATTTGGCCAACTGGCAAGCTATAAATGTGGTCAGATATAATTGTCCCTGCATATCTCTGACAGATAAAATATGTGCTATTGACTGAGAACAATACCTCTGTGAACCCCTATGTCAGGGCACACTATGGCCACCCTTATATGTAAGGATTTGTTGAAAGGACTCATGAAAATCAGAAAAACAGTAGTACTAGTCATGATTACAGTTTATTAAAGCAAAAGCACATGTACTAAACTCGGCACATGAAAAAGGTGCACAGAACAGTGTCTGGTGGAGACCAGGCACAAACTCCCTCTTGTCCTCCCCCAGTGCATTTGTCTGGACAACTTTTCATCCTCTCAGTAATTATGCATGACACCACATACAGATGATTGCCAAAGAAGTTCAGCCAAGCTTTGGTGACCAGGGTTTTCATAGGGATTCAGACACATAGGCACAGAGTGCCCATGTAACTTACCTTAACTACTCAGAACCAAGCCCCCTAGAGGTCCAACTGACATCACATGGTCCAAAGCTCCCACCTAAATCACGTTGTTAGCATAAACTGGTCTAGGTGGTCTAGGTGCCAGGCAAACAAAGGCACTTTTTTTTTTTTAATTTTTTGACAGGCAGAGTGGACAGTGAGAGAGAGAGACAGAGAGAAAGGTCTTCCTTTTTGCAGTTGGTTCACCCTCCAATGGCCGCCACGGCCGGCGCACTGCGGCCGGCGCACCGCGCTGATCCGATGGCAGGAGCCAGGTGCTTATCCTGGTCTCCCATGGGGTGCAGGGCCCAAGCACTTGGGCCATACTCCACTGCCCTCCTGGGCCACAGCAGAGAGCTGGCCTGGAAGAGGGGCAACCAGGACAGAATCCGGTGCCCCGACCGGGACTAGAACCCGGTGTGCCGGCGCCGCAAGGTGGAGGATTAGCCTAGTGAGCCACGGTGCCGGCCCCAAAGGCACTCTTACCAGGCAAGATTCCAAGGCTCAAGAGTTACCTCGCAGCAGCTGGTCAAGGGCCAGTCTTTTCTTTGGAATGTACGGGGCTTGAACCCACTGAGTTAACTCTTTACTAAAAATTAGGTTTATTCCACCCTACTTGTACCCTATCCTAAATGCATTAATTTACCCCACATTTCTCTTCTTGCTTCTTGCTAGGCATTTTAAATTGATTTTACAAACGTTGTGATTTGATCATTTACAATTTGCTCAGTAAGCCTTTCTAGGACAGCTTGCTTGATAGTGTATTTGGAGGCTACCATTTCACATTCTTGGAACTAATTTCTTACACTACATGTCTTGCCTTCATCATTTGATGGTGGTTGCTGGAGAAAGGAGATGTATTGGTCAGCTTTTGTTGATAAATGCCGCAGGAACAAGCAATATAGTACCTGTGCTTATGACCAGGTTTGTTATGAATCAGGAACAGTGATGTCATCTACAATAGTGGCATAGAAGAAGGGGAAACATAAGAAAACAAATTTGTAAGAGTATTATTTTGGCCACAATCTTTTCATTGTTTCATGGTACCACTGATCACAATCAGCTTATAGCTCATGTTTGGTAAATACTCACTATGGAGCAGGTGCCATACTAAAAACTCTAGATAGGCTTATCCTCTCAGCAACCTAGGAAGGAGCTATTGTTTATATCTTCACCATTTGGGGCACAAAGGAACTAGTATGACGTCATAGGTTTCATCAATGGTGGAGCCAGAGCCCAAAAGCAAGTGATGGAGTTCACTCTCTTAACCACTCCACTAGGCTGCTTCGAATTGATGTGTCTTGTTCCCAGGGCCTGACACAGAGTAGGCACAGCTCTTTCATCTATAAGTGACAAAAACCCAACTCAAAATGACTTTAGTGAAAAGGGATATTTACTCACTTACATGCCTGAAAATTTCTAGAAATAGAACTGAAGCAGCTGTATCCAGGGGCTCAACCAGGCCACCAGGATTTGGCTACCCACTCCTATTCCATTTCTGTTTCAGCTCTGCTGGCTACACTCTTCTCTGTTGGCTATTGGCAACTCTAACATGATGTGTCTATTGCTTGGCAGTCCCAGATATCTGAGATATTTTCTCTCCCAAGAGTTCCAATCAAAGATCAAGGACTCAGAATTACTTGAATTTGCCCAGTGAACCAGCCATTGAGGCAGGTCAGTGGCTGGTCCTAGTGATGTACCCACCCTTTGTGCTGGTACTGTGGTCAGTCCTTCTTGATGCATATAGACTGAAACTTATGGGGTTCATTTCCCCAAAGGAAAATGGAGTTACTGACAAAAGAAGAGGAAACAGCTAGGATTAAACAAAAACAACTGAAATTCTGATAGAGTTCAGGGAATACATGAACATTGGATGGATGGATGGATGGATGGATGGATAAATGCATGCAAAAATACAGTGCCCAAGACAAGCGTCTCTAGGATGAGAAACTCACAAGAAAAATATTTCTTATGCTCCAAACAGTGGGAGGAATCAAGGATAGTTTAGTCAAGATTAGAGAAACTTTGCTTCTCTTGCACAAAAAGAGGCATCAGGCTACTTGGGGAAGATGGTAACAGAGGACTTCTGAAAAAATAAGTACATGAAACACAGAATGAGAACGTGGTAGGGAATTTCTCTAATGGAGACAATTACAGTTTTAATAGGACATCTGCTTCAAGCAGTGTGGGTCTCTGGATGCTATTGTTGCTATTTCTTTTTTTTCCTTGGTGCATTAAGTAGACTGCAGTTGACATGGGCAATTACAGTCCAGTGCACAAAGTCACACATCCCATCTGGAGAGGCCGGTCACCTCAACTGGCACAAGCCAGCAGGATCCTCAGGATATATGAGCTCGCACCATGGGGCTTCTCAGATTCTCTTTAATTTCCTAAGTCAAGCCATTTCTTTAGGATTCTCCCTAGCTTTCAGCCTTGTCTGTGTCCCCTTAAAGCTGCTGCTTGGAGAGCTAGTTTTCAGGATGGGATTTGGCAGAGCAAATAGAGCCCCAGTTGAGAGAGTACATCTACCCCGCCGAGAAGGTTATGAAAAAGGACAGGACGATGGATTCCAGCAGCAGGCTCAGGGAGAGGGAAAAAAAAGAACCATGTACACACATACATAAGTATCTTGAACTGCTTTGTGCACAGCTGGGGTTCAGCAAGCCCTTCGCATATTTCATCCCCAAGACCCTTTTTTATTTTATTTTTCATCCTGTGCTACATTTCAGGGAAAATGTCATCTGCATCTTCCTAATTCATCTGACTTCAATTTTGTCCTCAAGATTTATTAGCCCATCTATTATTTATTAACTCATGCAATGCCTCTTATCTACCAACTCAGTCTTCTATGGCAAAGTAGACATTTGTGCCTTTTGCGCTGGCACTAGGGATTTGCTGCAGGGTGGTGGAAGGGGATGGTATGAGGGGCACCTCCAAAAAGTTGAAGCTTTGTTTTCAGTGCAGAAGTTTCTAAGAGTCGGGAGTATCTGGAAGGCCAGGCTCTAGAGAACGCGGGTCTAGGAACCTGTTTCAGGTATGCTGCTCAGGTGAGACCGCATTTCCTTGTGAGCTGGGATCTAATATCCTGATAATTTCTTCCTGCATCGGGGTGGGTGATGCCCATCTCAGGAGAACTTGAACTTAGATGGGAACAAATTCCTGATTACAGAATGCAACCCACCAAGGAAAAATGATGCCCAAAGTGGAATCCAAATGAAAAGAAAGCAAAGTGGGGTCACTTTTAAACATTTTGCCAGCCTGACTAAGCCAAACGCAGCACAGAGTGAGAGAGCTGTTTTTCTAACTGCACCTCGGTCAGGCACAGGAACCTATGTTCTGGGGAGTGGTCACAGTGTCACCACCCATCACCTCCCGGCATACCTGGAGGAAGTGGAAACGCAGCCCATCTTTCTAGCTTCATCCATGAATTGGCTGTGATACGGGCCTGAGTATTTTCATCCCTAACCCAGGCTTTCGTCCTCCCACCCCCACAGAGAGAAGAATTCAAAGCAGAGGCATGCATGAAGTGCACAAGTGAGAACAGGATTTATTTTAAAGTGAGAAGCTAACCATACATTTACACGTGAGTGTGGGCAACCCCACACAGAGAAATATCTGTCATGACTGACCCAGGGCACTGCCTGTAGGGAGAGAGAAAGAAGGGTAAGCCCAAGTGCACCTCCAAGGGGCAAGAAGACTCCTCTCTCCTGTCCTCAGCCTCTTTTATGAGGCAGGACGTGGTGCCTTAATAGAGAAAACAAACAGAGTGGGATCCAGCAGACCTGAGGCTATCTGGGATTTTTACAGTACCTCTGCAGGGAATTTATGTTCCCTGTGATCATCATGGGATCTCCTCCTGGGAAGCTAAGCCTTTTAGATTGACAGGTGAAGGAAAAAAGTAACACTGCAGACCTGGCAAGAATTCCAGTTCACCTGGACCTAACTCCCAGCCTGGGTTACCGCGTATCACCTGCACCTGCTGTCGCTGAGACTCTTGGCCAGTGGAAGTGATGAGCCCAGCAATCAGGCTTCCTCCGTCCAGTGTGCTTCCCAGAGGGAGAGGTCCAAGGCCTCTCAGCTGAACCAAGCACAGTGATGGGAAAACAAGCAACCTCCCTACAATATTCGGTTTCCACTCCTCCCATACATTGCGTAGCTGGGGAGAGCTATAAAGCAAAACCAGACAAGTGGACATCTACACCCACCTAGACCAATGAAACTGGGCACTCAGTCAGTGAGCTCTGGCGTTCAGGATTTTTAGAAGTCTCTCTCTTGGAGACTTTACTGAGTGGTTATCAAGTTCTTACCTCGGCTAGAATGGGTCTCTCTAAGTGCTATCAGCCACAGAAACCAGGAACCAAAAAAACCATATTGATGGTTTGGGGGGAGGGGCAGGCAGAGAGATCTAATAATTTAAGGCACAGGTGGAGAAATTATGGCACCAGACACTACAGTCCCCATGGGGACGAGAGGAGAAGGCAAGGGCAAGCCCTCGCAAGAGCTAGATTCCCTTCACAGGCAATCCCCAGCCTGCTCTCTTCCGGCACTTTCTGCAGGCAAGATTTTCTGCAAGATTTTCTGCCTCATTCTATTTTACTACCAATCTGTCTCCACTCCTTCTGGTTTGGACCAGATATTATTAATGGTAACAAGGTCTTTCCAGCCCGTGAGACAGCTGAAGCAGTGGCTTGATGGCAGAAGGAAGAACATTTCCTTATGATTTGCCGTGCAAAGTATCCAGTATGTCCACAGCTGTGCCTTTTCACATGCAAATCAGACTTGATGTCTGGTCTGAATTGGGCCCCTTTAGGAAAGGATGTCACATCCAAACTTGGATTCAGGAACTCCTTCCCCCATTCACCTACACACACAAGGTCAAACCAATATTTTTAAAGTGGATGTCTGACTGTATTTCTTCCCCTGTGTTCCCCAGGCCGTTTCATTTGGATTCAAATCTCATAATGGAGGCATTAATTCTAATAGCTCATCTGGCCATTAGAAAAAAGAAAAAGGAGATGATTTCTCACATACTAAAACAGATAACCCACTTGCCCAGACTTGATGAATTCATATACATAATTTAATCTTAGAGAGAGAATGATACCAGTAACTTGGACTGATGGGGAAAAGCCAGAGGCAGACATGGTAGACCAGGTAAAGGCCTACCTGGATTGAGAGCAGGAAATGACATATGATTTGAACTAATATTCACCTTTTCATTTTAAAAATTATTAGGATTTTTAAAAGTAGCCTGAGGTGGGCAGTCAGCCTAATGATTAAGATGCCTGCACCCTCTATCAGAGTATCTGGGTTCAATTCCTGGCGCTGGCTCCTGACCCCAGCTTCCTGATAACACAGACCCTAAGAGGCAACAGTAATGGTGCAAGTAGATGGATCCCTGCCATCCACGTGGGAGACCTGGGTTGAGTTCCTGGCTTTCAGTTTGGGGCCACAGTCGAACTGTTGTGGGCGTTTGAGAAGTGAACCAGCAGATGGTGTAACCAAGCCCCATCCCAGTAGCCTTTGATGGAGATTTTATCAAGTCCCAGTATCTCTTCTTCAGCCTGAAAGTCCTCTGTAAAGGGTGGGATCTTCACAAGTGACATGATGCCCCTAGAGTTAACATCTCAATAACAGCCTCTGGTCTGAGGATTTTTGCTAGTATTCACAGGCAGGACTAGCCTTGAAATTCATCTATCACCCCTGTATTAGACTTTAATTCAGATTTTTTTTCAGGAACTCACAGCCCATGATCAAACAAACCAATACACAAGCTACCCCTTGATGCAGACAGGCTGGAGCCCAACATTGCCACTCCAAAGGAAACACACTGGCCTCTATCCCTGACCAGTCATAGGAAGGCCACCAGCACTGTGGACAAACCAGAGGCCCACACACGAGCTTGTTAGGCAGTGAGACAGACCTGAGCCCAGGTATGTGAGAGAGAGGAAAAAAGGGAAGTTTGTGCAGTTAAATGAGGGAAGATGCTTGGATGTCTTCAAAGCAACCTAACATTTGTAAATCAAACATCGTGACAGGTGACATTGTAGTGTAGGTACTGAACCCAGGAGACTTTCCAGCCAGTAACAATCTGCGAGAGGGAGGGCATCAGAGGGAAGAAGTTAGCCCCATTCCCATAAAAACCCCAGCCTGAACACTGATGGGACACTCAGTTTTCTGCCAGGAATCTTGTGTCCTCAGGTTTACTCCCCAAATGCAGGCAATAGTGATGGCTAGGGCAGGCTGAAGCTTAGAAACTCCATCTGGGTCTCCCATGTGGGTGGCAGGAACCCAAGTACTTGAATGATCCCTTGCCGCCTCCCAGGATGGGTATTAGTAGGAAGCTGGATCAGAAGTGTGACCTAGGCACTCTGATAGGGGATGTGGGAGTCCCAAGTGGCAACTTAACATGCTGCATGACATCACCTGCCCCACGCTTTCTTATAGACTGAAAGCTTCCACCTTCAATCTCTGTTTCCAATTAATAATCCAGAAGAAGCTTCTAAAGTAGTGATTCTGCTGTGGGAATGTAGAAAGTTAGGGGAGGCACTGAGTTCTGACAGCTCCAGCCATACTGCTGCTGGACAGCTCCCTGCCAATGTATGCAGCAGGGCAGGCCGGTGATTGACAGAGCCAGCCAAAGCACTGTTGGACAGCTCATTGCCTACTTGTGCGGGCTAGTGATTGACAGCCACAGCCAATCCACCATGGGACAGCTGCATTCAGCCCATATGACAGCCTGTACCACCAAGCCCCCACCCCTTCTGAGTAGTGCAAACTACACTATCTCCAACGTGGATGCAAAATGTGTCCCCTTCATGACCTTTAGGTCATTAGAATATCATTATAATGAAATTACATGAGAGGTACTCCCGTTCCCATTGCACCTGACACCATGACACTCTCCATATTTTCTAAAAAGTGCTTGGAAATGAGTTGCCCCCTTTTGAGTATTCAATTGTGCTCCACATAGGACATCAGCCCCAGGGCTCGAGAAGTATAAAGGGAAGGCCTAACCTTGTTGAGGGGACTTGTTGCTGCTTGGGGCATTTTCCTTTGTAGAGGACTTTTTCGCTGTTGGGTGCTTTTCTCTTTCTTTGGGGACTTTTTGTGTTTTTGACGGTTAGTTCATGTGCTACTTGGTTCTTGAGTATGCACTTTTGTCTTGCTGTAAATAAATCCTGCTTTGCTGTACATCTTTATGCCTATGCTCTTGAATTCTCTCACACATAGAGGGCACATCCTGCAATATGACTAACCAGGAGCCCCAGCCCACAACAGTTCAAATTCTCCCTTGCGCTATTATTCAGAAGTGGTATCACACCAGTTGCCCTCTCTACATCTGTAGTACCTGATGCAATCAACAGGTATTTGCTTACTTCCTTGTGTCCTCAGCTGGGAACTGTACCATGCCCTCCCTTTATGCCTTCCATGACAGTCACCTTCCTCCTCCTCCCACACCCAGCCACAGCTATTATTCATTTGCTGATTGGACATCTATTGAACGATTCTATGTTCAATACCTGAGAAGGCTCAGTTTCTGACTTTCAAGAAAGGGAGAGGTAGTAGCCAAAGGCCAAATGCAGGATAGAAAGTCCAGAGTGGGTGAAGGTCACATAGCACTGTGGTGGAATGAGAAGGCCATACCAAGATGGCCGCAGGCAAGCGAGCGTCAGTTACTCAGGAATGGCTTTGAAACCCACCTGGCAACAGGCTGTGATTGGATGGCTTCGGATACCACCTGGCAACAGGCTGTGATTGGATGGTTTTGGAAACCACATGGCAAACGGAGCCTGCCTGGAAACAGACTGTGATTGGATGGTTTCAGAGCCTGCCTGGCAACAGGCTGTGATTGGTTAGAGCATAAACCACCCCTTGACCGGATTGGCTGCCTTGGCTATATAAGCCTCTGTACCAACTGAAATAAATGAGTCTGCAGGCTGCTCGCCTCAGGCCTGCTTTCACCCGACTCCGGGGGTCTGTGTGATGACTCCACACCTCTTGCCGCCACCATGCTCCTCCTCTCAGAACGAATCATCTCAGGAACAAAATCAACTTCAACATAGCACAAAGTTGTTTTTTTTTTTTTTTTTCCTGGGGAGGCAAACAGAAGAAGCTGGTGAAGGAGTAGGAAGAATCCACAGAAATAACCTCCGGACATTTGCACATGAAAGGCTCTAGAAGTGTTGTCTGGCTAGTGCTCTGTCTCCACTTTGGTTTCTTCCCTCAGGTAAAACTGGGAGCTTGCTGAGAGCCTTGTAACATCAAAATTCAAAGCATCTCTGACTCTGCCTCCGAGAAACAAGCCTCTAGGCTTCACATATGGAAACGTTTCAACAAGGCATTGCATCCTAGGGGTAAGAAGGAAACAGGGTATCATAGGCCATGCTGAAGGCAAGGATGGCAGGAAGGAGTGGGAACAGCTAATAGAATAATAATTCGCCATCATAAATTAATATTGGACCCTAAACACGTAGATCTGCTCTTAGAGCACAAAATGGTTAGTTCCCACACAGATGGAAAGAGAGAAAGGAAATGAATTCCCATTTTGATATTTGCAGGAAAGAGCTGAGCTCCGGCTGGGGAAGCAATGGGACCTCCCAGGCGAGAAAGGATGCCTTGAACAATCATAGTTCACATACTCACCCTTCAGGCAAGCAGCCTGCCTCCTGCCCACCCTGGACCTCTCACTGGTATGTCACTGTCTAGTGTGTTCATTTCTGAAAACGTTCCTGACACAAGAAAGCGGGGCTCACAGTTAGATGTTGCTGCTTTCTCTCTAGAGCTTGTCCTTTATGCTGGGTTCCTCTAAAGTGTGGATCACGGATCACCGGCAGCTGACGCAGAAGAGAGCTTGCTAAAAACGCAAGGGCCTGGCTCCCATGCAGAACCTCTGACTTTGAATTTGTACCTGAAGTTATCTTTTATTTATATGCGCTTACTTGTTTATCTGGTTTTGGCTACTGCTATATCTTCAACTCCCAGGAAAGTACTAGGAACACATCAGAGGCTCAACAATTATGTACTAAACAAATAAATGAATTAGCATCCTCTGTTCTCTTGTCCCCAAGGGCTGGCTTTAGAAAATATCACCCATGAGATCCAGGCCAGACTGAGAAGATTCCATCCTGGGACTCTCGTGGGGAATGGGTTATTTTATTGCTGGGATGGATAAAAGAACTGTCGGGTGATTTTTTTTCTGAGAATAAAGCTAATAAAGAGTAAAGCAGACCTGAGAGATTGGGTAAGGAACCTAGTCCTAATGACACTAAACCTCTGGATCCCGATGAGATGGGTCCTTTTCCGCTGACGCCTGCTGTCATCACAGTTGAGAGACTTGCCACACTGAACCCTGAGCTGCAGGCTCTGTTGGTGGCTTCTCAGCGGACCCACCCACTCAGCCTGGCTACGGCTTTATAAGAGTAGAAATTATGACGTCTCTTCTATTTCTCCCCCTGCTCTTGGATCTTTATTATAGGGCAGGGCTTTCCTTGAATCTTGATGACTGTGAGGACTTTATTTTTGAAAATAGCTGAAGAATGTACACATTCTCCACTATCTATTATCTCATGTGATTTTACTAAGAACCCATAAATCATCAGGGTAAGAAAATCCTTCTCCAGTTGATAGATGAGAAAACTGACACTCGGGAGATGAAGGAACCAGCCCTGGGGGCAGATGACTGATTTGCAGTAGGGTCTGACCAGGATCCAAACTCAGCCCCTCATCACACAGCCTTCACTTTTCTACTTTACCTTTATGCCTCCTTTTCAAGAAAACATAATAGACCTGAGCCTCAGTGAGTTTTCCCTAATGGATTCATGAACTCAAGTTGTAATGGACAACTGGGATTCCTAGGCCTTGTCAGGATGCTTCCCAGTTCCTCTGTGGAATTTATGTATGCCGTGCTCATCTCCAACAAGTTCAGGGTGATGTTCAGCCTGGGAAGCTCATGGAGATACCTTATCGTGGGACACTGGGTGAGTTCATGTTGATCACCTCTTCCCAGCCAGTTTCCTGATACAGATGGTGTGGATTGGGAACACAAGATTGGATGGAGAACACTATGGTCACACCGTGTAGATTAGCAGAGAAATGACATATTTTGGGACTTGTGCCCAGACAACATCACAAGGCACAAGAGATGATTCTGCCTTAAGACATCATTATCTTCATGAATGCCTAAAGCTCATTGTTCAGAAGCAAGTGCTGACTTCAGTGTAAACACACACACACACACACACATACATACACACACATATATACACACATACTTTAATTATTAGATAATTTTTTCTGTATCCTTTAGAAAATGACTATAAATGCAAGCCCAGAATCATGATAGCAGTAAAAAGCAGATATAAATATGATGCTAATTAAGGATAAAAAGATCACCCTAAAAATACCAACTTGTTGAGAGGAGTCCACTTAAAGATACAGGTCAGAATATAAAGCTTGGCAGAAAGAGGAGAATTGAGTGAAGCAGTCAAGGTACACTTGGGGTGCTTGCATCCCATATGGGAGTGACTGGGTTTGTGTCCAGCCTGTGCTTTGAGTCAGCTTCCTGCTACTGCACATTAGTAATTAGCAACCCTGAGGTGGGGGTGGGGACATCGGGCAATGATTCAAGTGCTTGAGTACTTGCCACCCACCTGGGAAACCTGGATTGATTCCCAGATTCCCAGGCTGCTGGCACCACCCTGGCCCAGCCCTTGCTGTTGAGAGCATTTGGGGAATGAAGTAGCTAGTGAAACATCTCTCTCTCTCTCTTTCTCTCTCTCTCTCTCAAAAAAAAAAAAAAAAAGGTCAAAAATCGGTTTCTTTAGGGGAGCTGAGAATTTCATAGAGTTCTTGGTGAATTTAAACCTTGCCATTGGAATCAGAGTCACACTCACAGATCTCCCTTGGCAGTATTAAAAGCAATGGTAATAACAAGGGTGGCAAATGCTATCTGAAACGAACAATGAGTAATGCTTTCTTGCTAGCCCAGAGCTCACTCGCTACACATGATGTCACCTGATAGACCTCCTAGAAACATGAAGCTCATCAGAGGGGGTATTCTCAGCTGACATTGAGAATCATAGACTCTCAGAACGAGAAGGCATCATTGAAGCCATCCAAATTATCTACAGCCGATAGAAGTACCATTTGTTAGGCCAGACACAGTGCTACCCACTTTACATTCATTATCTCATTTACTCCTCACATCCCTCATTCCTGGTTTACTGGTGGGAAAACCAACGCTTAGCAAGAGTGAGCCACTTATTCCTGGTTATTCAACTAGCAAGTGACAAAAGCCAGGCTATGTGGTTCAAAGGTGGTGTCCTTACAACTTAGGGCACACCGGCTGGCGCAGTGGCTCACTAGGCTAATCCTCCGCCTGCGGCGCTGGCACCCCAGGTTCTAGTCCCGGTCAGGGTGCAGGATTCTGTCCCGGTTGCCCCTCTTCTAGTCCAGCTCTCTGCTGTGGCCAGGGAGTGCAGTGGAGGATGGCCCAAGTCCTTGGGCCCTGCACCCGCATAGGAGACCAGGAAGAAGTACCTGGCTCCTGGCTTCGGATCAGCACGGTGCACCGGCCGCAGCAGCCATTGGGGGGTGAACGGTAGAGGAAGACCTTTCTGTCTCTCTCTCTCACTGTCCACTCTGCCTGTCAAAAAAAAAAAAAAAAAAAAAAAAAAAAAAAAAAAAAAAAAAAAAAAACTTAGGGCACACCATCAGTGCCAGTCCTATACAACTCCATGAATGTTACTAGCAGAGCGCCAAGGTTATGACAGATTTGCCGCCTGGGAAGCAAGGGGGACCAAAGAAGATATTGGAGGAGGAACTGCACTAACGAGCTGTTTGCCCTTTGGAAAATCAGCCTCCTATGGCCTCATTTTAACTTTCTGTAAAACAAGACGCCTATACTAAATGCTGTCTGAAGAACCATGCAGCTCTAATAGTTGATGCTACCATGAAATGTATCATGTCCGGTGACAGGCAGGCATGAGGGGAAGGGAAATTCTGCTTCTAACAAAAAGAAGAAAGGGAGCTACTGGTGCATTCTAGAGAAGCCGCTGAAGTCCTCCCGGGACTCTTCAGAATGCATACTGTCAGGCCTTTCCTTGCTAGCATATTTCTTTTTTTTAATTTTCTTATTTATTTGAGAGGTAGAGTTACAGAAAGTGTGAGAGAGAGACCAAGAGAAAGGTCTTCCATCTGCTGTTTCTCTTCCCAAGTGACCACAACAGCCAGAGCTGAGCCGATAGAAGCCAGGAGCCAGGAGTTTCTTCCAAGTCTCCCGCACAGGTGCAGGGGCCCAAGCCCTTGGACCATCTTCTACTGCGTTCCCAGGCCACTAGCAGGGAGCTGGATCAGAAGAGAAGCAGCCAGGACTAGAACTGGCACCCAAATAGGATGCTGTCACCCCAGGCAGATGATTAACCTACGCACCACAGCACCGGCCCCTTGCATATTTCTTATAAGGGAGTCATAATAGTATTCTGGTGCCCTAAACTAATGAGTTCAAAACTATGTTATCAGGGCCAGAATTATGGCACAGCAGGTTAAGCTGCAGCTTGTGACACTGGCATACCATATCAGAGCACCAGTTTGAGTCCAGCTGCTGTGCTTCTAATCCAGCTCCCATAATGCACCTGGGAAAGCAGCGGAAGACGGCCCGAGCACTTGGGTCCCTGCTACCCATATGGGAAAGCTGGATGGAGTTCTTGGTTCCTGACTCCAGCCTGGCCCAGCCCTGGCTGTTGCAGCCATTGGGGAGTGAACTAGTGGATGAGAGAGAGAGAGAGAGAGAGAGAGAAAGTAAAAGAAAGAAAGAAACTTCAGAATACTTCACAACATAATGCCCCAGAAAGTCACCAATAAATGATCCAAGTGGATAAAATGCATTTTATATCCTTCACATAAAAGAATATCATGGTTTGAAAAAAACTAGTTCCTTAGGGGCATCTCAAAATTATGCTGTAGTGGTCAAGTAATTTGTAGATGGATGGCAGCCCTTCAGACAAATGTAAGGTCTGCTAACTGCAGTTGTAGGGGTAAGGTTAAAATGCACGTGGAAATAGGGTAGCCAAAGCTGTGGTCACCAGTGAGAGCTGACGTCACACCCGTAAGCTTTCAGTGTTAGAGCTGAACTCTGGGACAGGAGTCGATCTGCTCCCTTACAGTCAGGAGGGAGACAGAGCAGCTCTCTGGCAGGGATCCATGCTCCAAACCATGGGGTCTCCTCTTTGGGGGCTTGGTAGCTGCTCTCTGAATGCTGACTCCCAGGGGGCTCATGGACAGAACACAGCGATGCCCGGGCAGATGAAAGCACTCTCTGCATCTCTTTTGCTTCTCCTCGCTTTGGGAGTGAAGATGAGTTTGCAGGATGGCGGCAGCCAGCTGGAAGTAACGGCTGAGGGGGAATGGGTGAGGACTGGACCTACGGTCTGGCTCCTGGAGGCCCTTGCTTTCTAGCAACTGCCCTGCCTCTGCTCTGAGACACCTCCGGAAGGGACTGTGTGCCCCCCCACCAGATTTTATGTCTACTGCACTTTGCTTTCCTGTTCTCACCACCTTTTCTCCATGAAAAGCTAAATAAGTACAACCGTGGCTGCGTGGAAACACAGCCTGCAAACCTAGCTCTCCTCTCAAAAGCCAGGCTCTCCCGCAAGGCCCCTTGAGTTTCTTCTCTATTGAGAAGAAAACATGCTACCTCTTGAGGTCCCAGTTGGGTGGCCGGTCAATACAGTGTGCTGAGCGGCCATTGACTGCCAGGAGCAGGGGACATAAGAGGAAGCAGGGGGATACAGACCTTACTTCACAGAACCAGGGGTCTAGATGGGCAATGACTAAAATTAATGATTAGGAATGGTTACTGGGACACTTGTTATGCACCATGTGCATGAGGGAGAACAGTGGGCCATGGAGACCCACTGGAATTCGGGCGATGTGCAGGCAATGGTCACACACAGTCACTGATATTCGCACATCCACTGAGCTCTCACTCAGTACCACGCCTGCTCTGCATCAGTTTCAGGCGGACCCTAAGAAAGCACCCCCAAACCCAGGGAGTAAGCTGCACTGTCTAGATTCTAATGGAAACACCCTTGGTTGGGGCCATAACCATCATGAGGACACAGGCCCCAGTAGTGAAGATGATGATGAGACGGCGACAACACAAACGCGGCCCTAACAGCAGCTGTCACTGTGCACAGGAAGCTTTCAGGGTGCACGGTCTCCCCTTTTGCTCCCCAACCTGAGCAACACTGGCAGCTCCCTGCCGTCACCAATCTGATTTCCCTCACTCTTCCCTTTATGGCTTCCAAATTGTTCAAGCAATTCCCCAAGTTGAATTCTGTTTGAACTCTCTCATGTTTTGGTTTTCCTGCTGGGACACTGATACAGGGTGCAAATATGTCTAAGAGGTGGTCCCACTTTCCCAATCTGCTGAGGTCTAGCCCTTGCCCTTCCAAGCAGGAATACAGGAGCTCCTGCCTTACTTCTTTGTGATTGATGGGGGAAGGAGGAGAAGCTGCCTCATCAGCTCCAACTGAACATGTTCTCTCTTAACTCATTGCTGCAGCTGAAGACATTTGTTTCGGTAAATGCAGGTTACCTGGAAACTTTAAGAAGTGCCAGAAGCAAATGGGGAAAGTGGGAAAGAGCAAGCAACCGCGGGGATCTCAGACAGGGGACAGAGAAGTAGGGAGCTACAGGAGATGGCTGAAGGCAAGATCTCGGCAAGCTAAGGGTGAGCAGCCAGCAGTAGGGGAAAGAACGGCAGTTGATTAAGGTCTCTCGGCTTGTTGTCCAGACTGGGTGTGACCAAGGAGGAGGAGTGCGCTACCAGCCTGCTCGAAGACCTGGGAGACTCCTGCACAGCCGAGCTGGAGTTCTCTCTTCAACATGTCCACAACAGGGTGCTTAAGGCATAATATTGGGGCTGGATCACACACCAGCTACGTGATATTAAACAAGGTGTTATATTTCTCTAAGCCTCAGCTTCCTTTTATTTTTTTTTAAGTGGAGTTGGAGGGAGTGTGATGGTTAATTTGGTGTCCACTTGGCTCGGTCACAGTGCCTGAATGCTTAAGTAATATATTGGATGTTACTGTGAGGGTGTTTTTAGAGACTAACATTTAAATCAGTAGACTTTGAGTAAAGCAGATTACTCTCTGTAATGTGGTGGGTCTCCTCCAGTGAGTTGAAGGCTTAAAAAAAGACCTAACGCTCCAGAGGAGGAGGGAATTCTGCCAGCAGATGGTGCTGGGACTTGAGCAGCAGCCTCAACATCTCCCTGGGGCCCAGGCTGCTGGCCTACCCTGCAGATCTTGGACTTGCCTGGGCTCCACCACTATGTCACCCAGGTCCTCTCTCTCTGAGATATAACTGTTCACTCTCAAAACACTCAGATATGTGTCCCTGACTACCATATGTGAGGCTCTCAGAGCACTGGTGTGCTATAAACAGTCAGCATCACCCATAAAAGATCCTTGCTTCCCCAGAGAACAGGATGCTCAACCAACAGGCTCCTCCCAGCTCACTGGCAGACAGAAATACTCCTGTCTCTGTGTTGTCCGTGGCAGGTCCAGGAGATCTAGACTTTGCCAAGTCCAGATCCTGAGCTGGTCACTTTGCCATAGAATGAGGACCTATTGAGGCTGGAGTGGGATCCCAGATCCAGATCCACATCCCATTTACCCCACCTGGGTCATCCTGACCCTTGGGTGGCAGCACGGCCTTTGGGAGACCAAAGCAAGGAGCTGCTTGGTCTCCATGAGCCTTTGGGAGTGAGTCTGCAACCCAGGGATGCTGTAACAGCTACCTCCTTCTTTCCCTACCATCACTACCTGCTAAGGTGTTGGCTCCAGTAAGGACATGACATGACTCAACCCACAGGTGGCTGTAACCAGGTCAGCTTACACACTTGTGTATTAGTGTCCTGTGGCTGCTGTAACACAGTTCTGCAGACCAGAAGGCCAGAATCAAGGAGTCAGTAGGGCTGTGCTCAATCCATGAGGCTCTGGGGGGAGAAAGTAATCCTCACCCCTTCTACTTCAAGCATTCCTTGGCTTGTGGCTGCACCACTCCAGTTCTTGCCACATCACCTGCCCCTCTGTGTGTGTCTAATTTCCCTCTGCCTGTCTCATGGAAGGACCTGGATGATGGAACTTAGACCCCACCTGGAAAATGTAGCACACTCTCATCTCAAGTTACCTAACTTAATCACATCTGCAAAGTCACTTTTTCCAAAGAAGGTAACATTGACAAGTTCCAGGAATCCAGTCTTGAATTCTTAAGGGACATATTCAGTCTTCTGTAACCCAGTTCCCAGGGCTGGGCTGATGCCCTGAGTTCAGAGGAGTTTACATCATGCTCTGGTAACAGCAAACAGCAAAGTCCCACCAACAGGAAGAGAGGACTTACCATGAACTCCTGAGGGTGCGAGCTGAAGGGAGACGCCCTGCCCCTGCCCAACACTGACTGCTGGATGCCTTCCAGAAGCTGAGCTTGTATCAGAAGAGGCCTCGGTTGGGCTCATTCTTCTAGGGGAATGGGGTTGGGGCAGGAATGCCAGACTCGGCCCAGCAGAAGTTTACACTGGCCTGGGAATTCACTGGGGAAAAACAGTCTGACTACCAGACCACTTAAAAGGAGGCCTCAGAGATTCTTTTTCCCCTAATCTATGAACTTACTGTGCCAACAAAAGCAGCTTAATTTTTTTTAGATAGCAAACTCTTTCTCCCATGTCCAGCTCCACTCCCAAGCAGGAGCACGCCATCTATCTTCACGCTGGCCAGTACAAGGCTCAGCGTGAGAACACGGAGTCCTTGAGTTACTGAGCAGATGGACCACTGCACTTTCTTCTTTTCACAGAGAATTGATGGGCAACTGGCAAGAAAACTCTAGACTCTGGCACCCTTGCTCTGCCCTGACACTGGTGGCCTGCACTGGCCTGGCTTCCTTCTCTGTAGCTTCCTGCTCCATCCCTTCAGCCCCTCTTTCTCTTCCCTCCCCTGGTCCCCTTCCTCTTTTGCCAGGCACGAGTGGCCATGTGACCCATCACCTTTGAATCTGCACTTTCCGATGCTTCCTCCCAGAGGTGCCCTGCAGAAGATGCTGTCAGTGCCCCAACCCTCTCCCCACGTGCACCAGCCCAGCTCCCAGCTACTAGCGAGCACCTGCTCTGTCCAAGGCCTCTGTGTGGCTCCTAACACCTTCTCTGTCCATTGTGCCTTGGAGAGCCTACCAGAAGGCAATGGCCACATACTGTACAGGGGAAAGCTCTGGACCCACAGATGGCAGATGGGACCAAACACCCAAGCACAGTGACTCCCAGGCCTCCTGGGTGGGATTAAGCTTGCTTTGTCACAGTGGTCACTTACTTGATGATGTAATTGGCTGCCTTCCTGTCTGTCTCCCTCCTCTCCCCCAGTGTTTCTTGCAGTCACCTCCCAAAAAACTATTTACCCTTCAATTCTTGTCTCAGGGTCTGCTTCTAGGAGACTTATGAGCTAGGAGATCCTCCTGTCATCTCGGGGATCACCTGTGTTCCCCAGCACCCAGGGACATGGTGCCTTGGAGGAGCAACATAATGATGCCCACTCTCACGGGTTCACAGCCTGAAACCTGGACACTGCTGCAATACGGAGAGAGAGCAGATGCCACCCAGCAATTCCCTGCAGTGCTTGTCAGGTTGGGCTGAGCATCTCAACCTTCATACTTGCCCTTCTTCCTCCTCGACCAAGCCAGAGGCAGGAGGATGGCTCTGCTGGGGAGCCGCCCTCTGCTACTCCATCAAATCAGGAACCCAGCTCCCTGCATCAGCCCCTTCCAAAGATTTTAATCTGCTTTCTGGCCTCCCACTCTGTCAGTGTAGCTGGCATGGTTTTAATGCAGACAGGCTAGAAATGCATCCCCAGTGGTTCTGTCTCAGCTGACTGACATTCTATCAGTGAGCAGAGCCCCACACCAGCTGGATCCTGTGGGAGATCTGTGACCTCAGGAATTTCTGCTCCAACCTGAGAGTCTCTCACTGTGTGTGGCCACCAACTCTTGGCCGATAGTACTGCCTGTTCAGTGTGATTAAGAAAACAAAACCAAGTATAAATAGCTATTCCAGTTGCTGATGATCCCATCAAACTTCCTCAGTGGTCCCCCTCAGGACCCAAATCTCTGGAGAAGCCCTTGACTGAGTTTAGAAGAAAGTGAAGTCACTGTTTAAGTCCCTGCTTTTTCAGATCTGATTTTCTGCCCAGCACATGAGTCTAGATGATTCCGAGCTCAGTGTGTGAATGGAAACCCCAGAGACCAGTGCAAAGCAGCTGGCCTTCAAAATCCTACAATCCTGGGTTATGTCTCAGGCCTATCCTTTGCTCAGTGTGTGACCCTAGAGAAATTTAAAAAAATTTTTTAAGGTTTTATTGATTTACTTGAAAGGCAGTTGGGGAGAGGAGAGAGACAGAGATGAGAGAGAGCGAGAGAGCAAGAGAGAGAGAGAGAGAGAGAGAGAGATGAGGATCCACTGGTTCACTCCCCAAAATGGCCACAATGAACAGAGCTTGGCCAAGCCAAAGCAAGGAGATGGGAACTCCATCCAGGTCTCTCATGTGGGTGCAGGGGCACAAGCACTGGAGCCATCTGCTATTGCTTTCCCAGGCTTATTAACAGGGAGTTGAATCAGAAGTGGAGTAGCCAGGACTTGAACCTGCACTCTGGTGTTGAAAGCAGCGTAACTCATACTCCACAACACCAGCCCCCCTAGAGGAGTTAAATAACCATGTGAGCCTTAGTTTCCTCATGTGTAAAATAGGAATGACAAAGTCTACCTGTACTGTTGAGGTTAAGATTGAAAGAGATAATGTGCATCTAATTATGGTCAGTTATGAGAGATGTATTCACTACAATGGGTTTGTTGAGTTCTGAGCATTTAGTTTGAGAACTGAGCATGATGTAGGCACAGGATTAGCACACAATAAACACACACATTCAGTTGGAAGGAAGCTAACAAAAGCCAATGGATTGGGGCCAGCTCCAAAGTGCAGTGGGTTAATCCTCCACCTGTGGCACTGGCATCCCATATGGACGCCGGTTCTGCCCCTCTTCCAATCCCGCTCCCTGCTATGGCCTGGGATAGCAGTAGAAGATGGCCCAAGTCCTTGGGCCCCTGCACCCACGTGGGAGACCAGGAGGAAGCTCCTGGCTCCTGGCTTCGGATCAGCTCAGCTCTGGCCATTGTGGCCAATTGGGGAGTGAACCAGCAGATGGAAGACCTCTCTCTGTCTCTCTCTCTCTCTCTCTCTCTCTCTCTGCCTTTCCTATGATTTTCAAATAAATCTTTTTAAAATGAAGTACATAACCAGATATTAGGACAGATTTAATATATTTTTTAAAGAAGTAACATAAAACATATGTCAAATAAAAACAACTTTTAAAAGACTCCCCAAAATTCTTTTAAAAGAATAAGGAACTAAAGTTAATGGTTATAGCACACTGTTTTGTGCCTCGTGGCTAGATGAGACACAATCACAGCCCAGACTCTAGACAAAAGGTTTACTTTAGTGAGGATATTTTGAAGCTGTAAAACAAACAGTCCAGGCCCAGAAAGGAGCGAGGGATCTGATACAGGGAGGGAACAGGGGTCAGGAGTCTGCAAAAGGGAAAATGAAAACATGGATGGTAAGTATGTGCAAAGACAAGGCACGGCCCACACCCCTGTGGGTGGCACACGGGCAGAGCGGGTGGCAGGTTTCTCTGTTCCACACATACATTCCCTCCCTTTCCTTCACGGGTCCCCATCTGCAGGCCTCTGCAAATATGGGGACCATGCCTGGGCCAAGCATGGGTGTCGTGGTGTCCTGGCTCAGCTTCCAAGACCCTAGCCAGAGCAGTGTCATGAAATGGACACACTTTACGCCTCCTGGGGGCAACATGACAGTTTGCACTGGGAAAGCCGATGAGTCGTAGAGGAAGAAGTTGAAAACTCAGGTGATTCTCCTGGTGTTTCCTGGCAGCTCTTGGACACACAGCCACGTCTCTCCCATGCAGTGAGTCCACATGAAGAAACCCCACCTGCAGTCAGCAATGACGCAATCCTGGAGGTTGGCACACCAATGGCAGGGCTGCGTCAAGTAGCCCCTCTCAAGAACCTCATCCCGTTCACCACCCATCGTGAGCACCTGTTGCACAGAGGAGATCAAAATTAAGTCAGAGTGCCACACAGCACACAGGAGGGCTCAGCAAAATGCCTGTTGAATGCATGGCTGGATGAATAAAGACAGTCTCTGTCCCCAAGATGTTCAGGCTTCGATAGAGGAGACACAAGAGTGGAAAATTCAGCAATAACACAAGAAAGAAATGAACTGGGAACCGCATGAAACACGGGAGTGACTACCTCCCCCTGCTTGGGTGGGTGGAGGGGCAGCGGGTCTGGGTTGTAAAAGAAGCCTAGACGTGTTCCAGCTGAAACCCAGGCCAAGAAAATCACGCATGCAAAAGTGGAGAGGACGCGAAGAGCTGGGGGAGCCTGATTGGTTTGCTGTGGCTGCAGAGGGGAGAGTAGTCGTTAGATGGAGGGGACAGCAAGACTGGATTAGCCTCGGGACACTGATCACAGAGGCCTCTACCAGTTCACCCGAGCGGCGTGAGAAACTGAATTTAGGCAGAGCCTGCCAGTAAGATCTGGGTAGGCATAGGCACTCGCCCAGCCACCCCTGTCATCTCAGACTAAAAGAGCTTGGCCGACTGCACGTCCCCACGTAGTCGCCTAAAGCTTCTAGGGGGTGCAGAGTGGGAAGACACCTCTACTCCAGCTCCCCTGGACACCAGGCTGTGTGCAGGGGCGCCTGGCGCTCCGCAGAGCCTTGCTGTTTCCCCAGGCTGGCTCCACATTCCCTCTCACATTCAGTCTTGCCTGAAAACACAGGCTAAATGGAAATCAACCATCACAGTTGGCCCCATTCCCGGAGAAATTATATTTAGCCTCTGAGCGAGCGCAGGCTTCAAAATGGCGTGGTCATCTTGGCTAAAAACCCGGAAGGAGCTGGATGTGGAAAGCCGGCCAGGGATAAGGACTGGGCCACTTGGAGTAAATGGTTATTATGTGCTTCAGGGGGTCCAGTTCTGCAGTCCTCCAGGGCTGGGCCAAATGAGAACAGATGGACACATGATAGCGAACAATCCCAGGGCTTTTCTGTATGGCCCCAGGCCCACAGCCAAGGCTGGCCAGAACAAGTGTCACCCTGCTCCAAAACTGAGCTCCATGGGGGCAGGCAATTGGGCTACTTGTTAATAGGCTCCCATTTCTCACCAGAGTGCCATGGTTCGGGTCTTCACTCCATTGCCGATTCCAGCTTCCTGCTAAGGCACAATCAAGGAGGCCACAGGTGATGGCTCAAGAAGTTGGGTCTCTGCCACCCACGTGGGAAACCCACATTGATTTCCTGGCTCCTGGCTTCTGGCCCCCAGCTGTTGCAGGCATCTGGAGAGTAACCAGCAGGTGGGAGCTCTCTGGCTGTCTCTCAAAGAAATAATAAATTTTAAAATTTATTTTAGGGACCAGTGCTGTGGCATAATGGGCTAAGCCTCTGCCTGTGGTGCCGCCATCCCATATGGGCACCAGTTCATGTCTGGACTGCTCCTCTTCTGATCCAGCTCTCTGCTATGGCCTGGGAAAAGCAGTAGAAGATGGCCCCAGTGCTTGGCCTCCTGCATCCACATGGGAAACCTGGAGGAAGCTCCTGCCTCCTGGCTCTTGGCTTCGGATTTGCCCAGTTATGGCCATTGTAGCCATGTAGTGCGTGAACCAGCAGATGGAAGATCTCTCTCTCTCTCTCTGTCTCTCCCTCTCTCTGTCTGTAAATCTACATCTCAAATAAATAAATAATCTTTATAAAAATTTCATTTAAAAAGAATGAATTCCAGGGGCCGGCGCTGTGGTACAGTAGGTTAACGCCCTGGCCTGAAGCGCCGGCATCCCCTATGGGCGCCGGTTCGAGTCCCAGCTGTTCCACTTCTGATCCAGATCTCTACTCTGGCCTGGGAAAGCAGTAGAAGGTGACCCAGGTACTTGGGCCCCTGCACCCACGTGGGAGACCCTGAAGAAACTCCTGGCTCCTGGCTTTGGATCAGCGCATCTCCGGCCTTTGCAGCCATCTGGGGAGTGAACCAGCAGATGGAAGACCTCTTTCTGACTCTACCTCTCTCTCTCTCTCTCTCTGCCTCTCCTTCTCTCTCTGATTAACTCCGACTTTCAAATAAATAAATCTTTAAAAAAATGAATTCCACACATAGCATTTACAATGTCACAATATTGAAGATCTTTTTTTAAAAAAATATTTATTTTATTTATTTGAAAGGCAGAGTTACAGAGAGAGGTAGAGAGAGAGAAGAGAAATCTTCCATCCACTGGTTCACTACCCAGATGGCCGCCATGGCCCGAGCTGAGCCGATCTAAAGCCAGGAACCAGGAGCTAGGAGCTTCTTCCAGGTCTCCCATGTGGGTACAAGGGCCCAAGGACCTGGGGCATCTTCTACTGATTTCCCAAGCCAGAGCAGAGATTTGGATTGGAAGAAGAGCAGCTGGGACTAGAACCAGTGCCCATAAGGGACGCCAGCACTGCAGGCCAGGGCTTTAACCCAGTGCGCCACAGTGCCGGACCCAATATTAAAGACCTTTTAAGGCAAAGGAAATGAATAGACACTATACACAAAGAGAATGAGTAAAAATGGCAAGCATGTTATTTAATGTTTGATTCTTATAAAAACATGAAATAAAAATGCTTATCATTTTTCTAAAATGTTTTAAAAATAATTATAGGGGGCCAGCACTGTGGGGTAGTAAGTTAAGCCTCCACCTGCCATGCCAGCATCCCATATGGGCACTGGTTCAAATCCTGGCTGCTCCTCTTCCAATCCAGCTCTCTGCTATGGCCTGGGAAAGCAGTGGAAGATGGCCCAAGTGCCTGAGCCCCTGCAGCCACATGGAAAACCAGGGGAAGCTCCTGGCTGCTGGCGTCAGATAGGCCCAGCTCCGGCCATTGTGGACATTTGGGGAGTGAACCAGCGGATACAAGACCTTTCTCTCTGTATCTCCCTTTCTCTGTCTGCAACTCTACCTCTCAAATAAATAAGCAAATAATCTTTTAAAAATAAAAATAATTATAGACAAGATTAGTGAAGGTTTGGGAAATGAGTATTCTCATACAATGCTAGTTCCTATTCAGAGTCTTGCCAAAAGCACTTGGGCTACAAGATGGGGCATGCATTGGAAGGAGGCAAAATCCAAGGGCTGATCGATAAGGGGACAGGACTATAGTCAGAGAGGAAAGTGGCTTGAATGGGTAGTGGCAGAAGGGTAAAGAAAGTCAATAAAATTAAAAGGTGGGGCAGGCATTGTGCCACAATGGCTTAAACTGCCTCTTGGATCCCCGCATCCTACATCAGAGTGCCAGTTCAAGTCCTGGCTGCCCTGCTTCCAATCCAGCTCCCTGCTAATGCACCTGGGAGGCAGGAGGTGGTGATTCCAGTACTTGGGTCCCTGCCACCAATGTGGGGGACCCAGATGAAGTTCCTGGCTTCTGGCTTCACCTGGCCCAGTACCAGCTGTTGCAGCCTTTTGGGGAATAAACTAGCAGATTGAAAATACCTCTGTGTGTGTGTGTGTGTGTGTGTGTGTGTGTCATTCTGCCTTTCCAATAATGTATTTGTCGCTCGCGGAGGAGGAGCGGCACCGGACCGGACGCTGTTATTTAAGCGAATGACTCTGCGTTGTGCGCTCAAGTTTGCTCCTGTTCTAACCGCATTCTAACCGCATTTCCCTTGGTGTGTATCCATATTCTTGTTATTCTTTCGGCGCGCGGTGTGAGATGTCTGCGGCGCATAAGCGAATCCCCCCCGCGCTGCTTCTATCTTGCCTTTATAGTCCTCTCCCACCAATCCGTGCTCTGCTTGCCCACGTGCTGAGCACGCTGTTCTCCTCCAATCAGAGGTTGGATCCGGAATCAGCTGATTAACGAAGCAGCTGTGTAAGATTTGTTTACTCCCTCTCAGTGCCATATGGTGGGAGATCAGGTGCATAGAATTAATCTCAATAGTCTCAGTAGTCTAGTCTAGTCTCGATAGTCTCAGTACTTATTTCGCCATGTTGTGGGAGATTGGCCCTGCTCCCCACAGGGCCCTGGTCCCCACAGTATTTTAAAAAATTAAGACATAAAACCTACAAGTTGTGGGAACAGGTGAACCGTGTTATTCACTGACACAGGCGTCATCTTCAGCGCCATCCACACAAGTCTTTGCAGACCCTTGCATCAAGGGAGGCACTGTTTTGACTATCAATCCATTTAATCCTTACCATAGCTCTATAAGGTTGGTGCCTTCTTGTCCACATCTGACAGATAAGGAAATTGAAGCACAAGAATTAAAAACTTACCCTAGGTTCCTACATGGACCTTTCTGTCTTCCCATTTATTTATATTTATAAGAATGGGAATAACTTCCTGATAGTGGTCAATGATACAAATGGCAGCATAGCCAGTGTGAGGGAAAGTATGTTTCAGAAGATGGTTTGATGAAAAGGAAAGATATGCAGGTGGGAAAAAACCAGTTCTAGAATTCTGGGGGGGGGGGGACTATATATAGGGCTCCCGTTATCTGATAGGAAATGATTACCCAAAGTAAATCCATTGAAAACACCAACAAATAAGTTCCATAACAAATAGCAGCAAAAGATTGAGTAGAGTTGAAATTAAACTAAACATTTTATTTTCTCTCATATTTAGCACTATGTAGCTTACCACTAAAACTTTGAGCTAATTGTCAGAACTCAAACTGAAAAGATGGTAGAAAAGATCTTTCTGACAAATGATGTAAGAGTGACTTGAGAATAAAGTGAGGCCTGAGTCGAGGCCTCGTGTGCCCCTAGTGGGCTGAGCAGAGATCCCAAGTGGCATGGGGGAGGGATCAAGGACAAGGAGAGAAAGGAGGAATGCCATGCAGGGTGCATCACCAAGGTCCCTCCGGGTGATGACTGGGAGAAGCCTTCTTGCAACCTTCTGAGGAGGAAGACAATGCTCCTCAGAGTTATCCTGCTTGGGACCAACCAGAGGACTCTCCAACAGCGCCTTGTCCTGTGTCGCTGGCGTTGTCTATGGGGCCTCTGACACTCCCAGCCTTTCTGACCCACTCTTGTTTCGGGAGCAGTGCTGGTGTCTACAGCGCCAGAGAAGCCCAGGAAGGAAGCACAGGGTAGGGGGCCTACAGCGTGGAGCCCTACAAGGACCCATCTCCGGTCCCACCCCTGGCTGTAAGCAGAGGTGAGAACAAGAGTACAGGAGTCTGCCCATCAGGGGAGTGTGCTAAGTGTGGGAACACAGCACCTGCGCCTTCTCATTTGCCTTGCAGCCCAGTGATAATGAGGACCCCTGCAAGAGCACTGCACGGATATCTGAGGCCTGCAGTCCCAGGGGCCTCTCTTCTCTTCAATACTCAGCTCTGTTAATCCGCCTTCCACAACATCCCCCTTGCTGAGTTTCTCTTCTTTAATTGTTAACCGTCCTGACCCTGGCAAACAATGCTTGTTAGCGGTTTGCTATGTGATCCCAGCAAATTCTCCAACATTCCTGTAATCAGCTTCACTAAAACAATCTATCTGTTTGCAGGACTTGGATTGCCCTTTGCAGTGAGCTGGTGAAGCATCACCAATGGGCCTGCTAACCAACAGAGACATCCATTTGAGCGGACTGTACACAGGGAGGGCTGGCCGTTCAGATTTGGGATTAATTTGCTCGGTGGTCAATTCCAGACTTCTAAGTAGTGCCGTGATGTCCACACGCATGAACTCCAGCCTTCTCTCAATTGGTTATTTAACACAAATGCCCCCTGGAGGGCAGAGGTCAGTGCCTCAAGCATTGCTAATTCCTACCATACAAGCAGCATATGTGCTTCCCCATAGCCACTCCAAGAAATGTGTCTGGAGGAAGAAAGGCAGTACAGAGGCTATATCTTCCCAGGTCTCCCTGCACTCTCTAGTCATGCCTGGCTTCATCCCTGACTGATTGTTTCCTGTCCTGGCCTGAGTTTTCTCTGCCAAGGATCTGGACTAGGGCTTCTTCCCGTGTCACACAGCAGTATCTCCACAATGTGCTGGGGCCTCCAGATCCTTAATGCCGACTCCACACCTGGCCCCAGGGCTTCCTGGCCCTGTGTGTGTGTGTGCATGTAATCGCCCCCGGCTGTCTTCCCCATGAGAGAAAGGTGGTGGTGCCACAGGGACTCGGAAGGGCTTGAGCACACCAACCTTGTATCTCTGATCATCAGCATGGTAATGAGTTCTTGTGAACTGTGTACTCGAGCTTATGTAAATTGTGAATGTGTAGCTTTATGGCATCCTCATTACCTCGTGGTTGTCTAGCTCCACCAAAGTTGAAATTCTGACCTTGCTCTTGGTAGACATGCTTCGCATTACTTGGTCAGTGTTAAGCCACAAGCATGGGGCTGGCATTATGATGGATGCAGTAGGTTAAGGTGCTGCTTGTGTTACCAGCATCCCATATCAGAGTGCTGGTTTTTGAATCCTGGCTGCTCTGATTCCAACCCAGTTTTCTGCTACTGTACCTAGTAAGGCAATGGATGATGGTCTAAGTACTTGGATCCCTGCCACCCACGTGGGAGACCCAGATGGTGCTCCTGGCTCCTGGCTTCAGCTTGGCCCAGTTCTGGTTGTTGCAACCATTTGGGGAGTGAATCAGCAGATGGAAAATCTCTCTCTCTCTCTCTCTCTCTCTCTCTCTGTTGTTCTGCCTTTCAAATACATACACACAAAAATCCTTTAAAAAAACAAGCAATATCATGGTGCTTGGCAAGCCGTATATGTTTTATAGACACCTGAGGGAATATTTAGAATAAAACACTTAGGGCTTCAATCTAAAGAGAAAGAAGATGTGGGGCTCTTTGATCGGCAGCGCAGTGCCACAGTTAAGAACATGGGTCCTGTAACTGGAGTCCCTGGCTCCAGGTCCCAGTGCCACAATTTAAAAGTCACATCAATCAACTGTTCTGGGCCTCAATCCCCTGTCTGCAAAGTAGATATAAAAATAATAGCCACCTCTGCACAGATGAGGATCAGTGAGTTCATGGGAAGCCCTTACACCAGCACCTGACTTGGAGCGAACAAATAACAGCCAACCTGATCCTCCTCTCTCAGGTTTGAAATACAGAAATAACATAGTAAAAGAAGTCTGAAGGAAGCAGAGAGCACACCCACCGACTGACAACCTCCTTGGAGGCACAGCTTTCCCCTACCTTGTCTAAGAATGGAGACAAGGTGAATCTCAGCCCCTGCCCAGCTGAGCCTGACTCCACTTTGAGATGAACAAGGTCAGAAACTGTACTGAAAAGCACCAGAAACATGGCTGGTGAATGGGCTTCTCTGTGGCATGGACATCAGTGGGCTTTTGCCACTAAATTCCTGGATTCAGCCAATCACCACATGACACACATTCCCCTGAGATGTGTCCCAGGGGCTTTTGCCAGCCCAGTATGAAATTGCATGCCTGTGTGTACAGGGAGAGCACACAACTGAATAGGAGAGAGGGATAGGTGTGAGGAGCTATTTCTCCAAGAGCCACAGCTGGAGGCCAGGGTGCACACACACCAGAGTGGGCCCAAATAGGTGGGAGATTTGTCAGTGCTTTCCCTAAGTAATGCTGTGGAATCTGAGGAGCCACAGGGCTCGGTGCCCAGGGCTCAATGGGCATCCATTCTTTCTTCATTACAAAGATGTATCTATGTGAAAAGACTGACAGAGACAGAGGGAGAAAGAGATCTTCCATCCACTGGTACACTTCCAAAATGGCCCCAACAGCCAGGGCTGGGTTATTGAAACTCCATCTGGACTAAAAACACCATCTGGGACTCCTATGAGGGTGGCAGGGGCCCAAGGGACCCAACCCTCATTTGCTGCCTTCCCAGGCACATTAGCAGGGAGCTGGATCAGGAGTGGAATGGCTGGGACTCAAAACTGCACGTCAGTATGGGATGCCGGCGACGCCAGCCTCCGCTTCACCTGCTGTGCCACAACGTGGGGCTCTCAGGGGACATTCATTCTCCACGGAGGTCAGAACTGGAGGCTGAACTGAGCTGAAACCAAATGCTGTGGAGGCGCTGCCTGCGGCTCATCTGATGAAGGTACCCGAGAGCTTCTCTCGGAACTGAGAAACGCCCAGGTGAATCCAAGTGGCGCTTCCTCCGCAGAAGGCGGGTCTTGCTTTTGGAAAGGGCTATGATCACCAGCTGATCGGACTCCAGGGTCATTCCAGGACAGAATGATGTCAGTGCCAACACAAGGGAGCAGGCCCTGCTTGCGTAGCCCCACTGCCTGCCACCCCCTTTCCCACCTGCGCAGCTGGTGGAGGGTGCGGCAGGCTCGCGGACACACCCATTTCCCAGGCCCAGCGGGTCAGCCCTGCTTCCCCATGTAAGGCAGTTCAGGGCTCGCGTGAGGGGGCAGCTTTGCCTCTCACATGGCCAGTCACCATCAGTGCCCTTCAGAGGCAGCGGCCGAGTCCCCGGTCACTTCCAAAGCGAGCAGCCAGTGGTCTCTCCTCCTGCCATGTGGAATAAGAGCAGTTGTTCCCGGTAGGGCCTGTCCAGGCTCAAGCCCCTTCAGGAAGCCACACAGGGGTCCTGTGAGGTCTGAGCAACCCCACTTCACAAATGAGAACGGAGGCTCAGAAAGGTTAAGCTGCCAGTATCAGAGTTGACCCAGGTTGTGGATCAGTTAAGGCAGGAAGTGCTCTTTCCCTCTCCCTGCTGTCCCTTTAAAGTAGGGAGCAATGCTTCTCCATGGGGTCACTTTGGGGATTCTGGCAGGACAGCCTGTCCTTAACAGGCTGCCCAGGCATTAGCATTCTGGCCCACATCCCTAGTGCCTGTAGCCACCGCCTGTGTCACCGCAACCTCTCAAACCACCCCATGCGATTCCAAGCACCTGCTGCTGGCCGACTTGAGAACTACGCAGCGGAGTAGAAACAGCCAGCCAGGCTGCTCTTGCTGGGGCACCTGCCACCGTGCCTGTCCCCCAACCCCCTACACCAATGATCCGTGGGAGCGCCGCACAGCTGGGACAGGCCTTGAGGTGGCTGTGGGATCCCAGGGCTGCGAGGCGCACTGCAGCCCTGAGCCAGGTGAGGAGAGTTCTCCTCTATGACTCGACCCTCTGTGTGTGTTCAAAACCTCCCCAGGGGTTGACTGTAAGCCAGGGGAATCTCACCACCTCTCCCCTCCAGGAGTTCCCAGGCCAGATCGGGCTCTGGCAAAACCAAGGAGGCAGTGTAGTTTATTTCTGATTCTTTTACCTCCCACCTGGCGTTTGTCTCCCAGAGCCCCAGGATGCCTCTCTCTGCCCAGCGTCCCTGCACCCCCACTATCTCCCTGTCATGCCCACACTCCCCAGTGGGGGAGCCCTGGGAACCGCATCACTGAGCCAGCGAAGGCTGATGAAGGCCGTGACCTCTCCCCATACACACACCCCTACGCAGGGCCATTCATGCTTTAAAACTGAAGCCACGGTGGTTCTGACCTGTGGCCAGTGTGGTCTAGACAGAGGGACCTCCAAGCTACGTCTGAAATAATCCATACCCACAGGGCATCTGCTTCTCTTTACTCTCCCCTGGGGGTTCGTGGGACTTTGTGAATTACTCCACCTGAGCCAAGACTTCAGGGCTGCCAGAGCCCACGGCCTCAGGCCTTTGAGCTGTAACCACGGAAGGGTCTCTGGGGCTGCCAGAACCCAGCTGACAGGTGGGCTAAGGTCAGCATGAAAAGTGACCAGGCGGGGGCCGGCACTGCAGCGAGGTAGGCTGAGCCTCCACCTGTGGCACCAGCATCCCATATGGGCGTCAGTTCTAGTCCCGGCTGCTCCTCTTCTAATCCAGCTCTCTGCTATGGCCTGGGAAAGCAGTGGAAGATGGCCCAAGTCCTTGGGCCCCTGTACGGAGACCCACAAGAAGCTCCTGGCTCCTGGCTTTGGATTGGCTCAGCGCCTGTCGTTGAGGCCATCTGGAGAGTGAACCAATGGATGGAAGACCTCTCTCTGTCTCTCCCTCTCACGGTCTGTAACACAATCTCTCAAATAAATAAAAAGAAAAGAAAGAAAAGAAAAGTGATCAGGCACAGTGATGAAGCCTGAGGTCCAGTGACTGGGACAGAACTCGGAAGCGTCCAATGCCTCTAGAGACTTCTCAATAGGGGCCACAGGTCAGGCAAAAGGAGCAAACCCAGAAGTGCCCTGTCTTGTTGCTGTGGCCCTGATGCAGGGGAACTGAGCAGGTTCATGGCTGACAAGCCAATGCAGGCCAGGTAACACAAAGAATCATAGGAGCTGCCCTGGGGGATGCCTGTCTGCAATACTGCCACTTTGTGGCCACACTTCCTCTCCCACCAAGATGCTGGAGGTCCTCTCCAGGCTGGAGGTGGTCAGTTCCAGGCCCTGTCTGAGCCGCATTTCCTGGCACCCCTTTGGCCTCATAAATGCCGTAGCTAAAGAAAGGGCCCCAGGTGCCAGAGCAGCCGCGCCTTTTGCCTGCACCCACTGTGCACAGTCAGCCCCCTGCCAGCGGCCATCCAGCACCGCCATCTTCATCCTGGTTCCGCCCCCTGGCAGAGCAGGCGGAGACCAGTGTTTCATGGCCACTACCTTGAATGTGACATTCATCCTTTCTCCAAAGCGTGCTCCATAGGCAATCTCTAACTGCAATGCACAGGGAAGCATTTGGCAATGTGTGTGCTGGCGTGTTTATCTTGTTAGCTGTCAAGATGAGTAAGGAGGCATGTTGAGTGCCATCATTCAGCCTGAACCGGAAAAGGCTACCACTCAGGAAATCTGACAAAATAAGTACATTTTCTAACCTGATTTGTCAGATTGATATGAGGCCTTTGTTTGGAGCTTGTCATAATTGACCTTAAATAGACCCATGAAGACCCAGGCGACGACAGACTGAGTCATCGCAGACCCTCTGTATTAGCGTAAGGAGCTGTCAGCGCAGCCCCCAGAGATGCGTGACAGAGCAGCTATCCGGCCGGCATCCATATATTTCACTTGCCTTTTAATATCCAATTACCCTGAAAGAGCCATCAAAAACCTTACGTTCAGGCCTTGTCACAAATGCAGCTGTAGAGCTACGGGGCAGGACCTGGTCACATTCTCAGCGTTTCTGTGCACCTTCCCAGATGGAAGCTCAAATGCAGAGGACATGGGGGGAGTGTGGATGCTGGGACACAAACACGGACTCGGGAGCTCGGAAAATCCTCGGGGTGGGGAAACAGTATCACCTCCCTGATGCCTCCCTGGGGGATCAGCTCTGGTCTGAGGCTGCAGATGACGTGTTGGTTTAGGGGTTCCCAGGGGGAAGTCCTCTAAGCGCTCGCCTTGTGTGGGATCTCAGATCAGGGGTCCAGGAGGCTGTGTGTTACAGATCTGTAGGGCGTTGGGGGTGGGGGTGGGGGCTGGTGTGGAGACTGAAAGCACCCCTCCTCCCTTGAGGAGAGTGATCTTCCAGTCTCAGGCCAGGAAGCAGGGTGTCGAGTTCAGAAAGGACAAAACAGAAAGCACAATTTTATTTTCTCTGAAAGCTCTCATTTTCACTTTAAATTTATAACAGATTTGCATAATGTGATTGCTCCATTAAGCTAATCAAAATTCAAAACTCTTTAACTTCTCTTCCAGTAAAATTATTTTCCTGAAAAAAAAAAAAAGTGCCATGTTGATCCTGTGGTCTTAAGTAGTGATAATGGCTACAATTTCCGCAGCGCTTACTGAGCGCTGGGAGCGCCCTACCTAGCTCACTTCAGTCTCACAATGGAGCTGTGTGCGGAATGTCGTCGCCTGCCTCTGGGCTAAGCTACTAAGGACCCGGAGGCTGCCACGGTCTGGGTGAGACCTCACACGGCCAGAAGGAGGCAGAGCTGGGATTTGTGTCTCTGCTTGTTTGATTCCCCAAGCTGGTGCCCTTAACCGTGATGACTGACAGCCCTTGGGTAGGAGAAGACGATCCTTGGCCTGGATTTTCCTGACATTCAGCCGCCGGAGGACAACCGTCTACCAACAGAGCGTGTAAGGCCATCCAGTGAGTGTGTGGAAGGATTAGCACCCGGAGCTCCTTCTCCAAGTCGGGCGTCATCCCAGCCATGCCCAAAGAGGAGGTCCGAGAAGCTGGGTGTGAAATGTGGCTGCAGAGAGAGGTGGGAAGAGGCTGGGAAGGGGAGGCCTCTCCTCCTGCAGAGGGCGCTGTCGGGGCGGGCCGTGGCCTCCCGCTGAAGCTGTTCTCCAGTGATACCCAAGGTCCACGTTCAGTCTTTGCCCCCACAGCCCATTCCACTTTTCGCCCAGCTGATTGCTCCTCCCTCCCCTTCTTTATCTCCTCTTCCTTATCTCACGGCTCCATGCTCTCTGGTTTCCCTCCCCTCCCGAGCTTCCATTCTTCACTTCCCAGGCAGGTTCCTCCTCATCTCCCCGACCCCTGACCATCAGGGGCGTCCCAGGGTTCAGGCCTCAGAACCTTCCTCCGCTCTCTACTATGGTCACCCCCTGGGTGACTCCAATCCGTCTCAATGCTTTAGAGACCATCTGTGCACTGCTGACTTCCAGATGTGCGTCTCTCCTCTGTGCTACAGCCTCAGAAATCCAAGTGTCTGTCATCTCAGACTGCACATCTCCAAAACTGAACTCCTGCGCTCCACTCTCCACTGTGCCTTCTAAAGTCACGCTCATCTCCACTGACCGAAACTCCAGCCCTCCCGCACTCAGACCCAAGGCCGCAGATCAAACCTTAGTTCTGTCCGGGGAGGCTGAGCCGTGTGGTACCAGCACAGGGTCAGCGCGGGGTTCAGTGATCATGGCTGAGGTTCTGCCCTGGGAGTGTAGCAGAGGGAAAGAGAGGCAAGGGGGCGACATGGCCCCCTGGACTCTAAGCCAGCAAGGGAGGAACTGAGAACACAGATTGCTGGTTGCTGAAAGATGGCTTGGGACTAAGGTTGGCAGTTCCCATGGAGCCAAAGGGCTGTTGAGAGCCAACAGAGTAATTGCAGGGGTGATCTAGGGAGCCTTGAAAACAGGATCTCAGCTTTCGTGCAGTTGTTTTATACTGTGCCATACACAACAGCATGGCTACGAGGGTAAGGCGCTGCTTGGATGAGGCTGGGTTCTGGGTGGCCACGGATTTTTGTCCTGGATGAAGATTTAAAATAGCCACAAGTTCCTTGTGCATTCGCTTTTATGCTGTTTTTGCTTATGCATATGTCTCCCAGACCAGAGAGCTAACCCAGCAAACACGGGGACACCACCTGTCTAGCACCCGCCACACAGAGCCTCGTACTGAAAGGGACTCCAGGGGCCCCTGGAAAGGAAAAACACATGATGTAACTCTCCAGGAGCCCTGGGGGAAGGGAAGACTGGAGGAGGAAACACAGTGTAGTCTTCTGATGTTGTTAAGTCTGCCTGGGGGACTGCTGGAGCACTCTGAACACTTCTGTGCAAAACAGGCTACTCCAATGTCAGTTCCCTGATTGGTTCACAGAGCACATCTCATTAGCATACGTTTGCAGTTCCCCACGTGATGGCTATCCCTGCCTTCTGATTGGTTGGTTGTTCTTCCTCCTCTCCCCTTTGTTGGTTATAACTGTACTCACTTTTCAGAAAGGGGTCAATCAGAGCAAGCCACTTTGAGTATAAAAGAGGCAGCACTTGCAAGCTTCTCTGGCAGCCCCTCCCTTGGGGTCCCCTTCCTGATTGCTGTGACGGGAGGGGGGGTTCTTGCTTTCAATAAATTTCCCTTTCCTAACTGTCCCTGTCCATATGGAAATTATTTTTTGACATAAGAACTGAAATCGCTCTCATCCCACAACCACATAAATATGTTTCAGTACCACAGTAAGGTCAAAATAAAATTTCAGCAGCTGAAGGGAGAGAGGTGACCGGACGTAAGCACTTCACCTTAGGGAAGGACTGATTGTACAAATCTGAAACCAGGCCAAGCTTGAGGCCCGAGGGCAGACTCACCCGCAGCACGAGCTGTCTCCTCTTAATTCTGCACTGTCATGACCTCGATTTGCTACTGCTTCAGTCCTTTAAGACCACCCCATGAGCTCTGCCCTATACGAGTCAGCTACTTTCTCTGTGAAGACTCCAGATTCCTTTCTAGTCCAATCCATGGGTAGTTACTGAGCAGCTTCCTTCCACATGCCAGACTTGGAAGGCCTGAGTAGAACAGCCACTCACGGTTCTCCTCCATCGTATCTGTGCAGCCTGCAAGACGTGGGTCCCAGCAATAAGAAAAGACCTTTGCTTCCAGGAATCTATCTTGGGAATCCATTGTTTGGGGATTTGGGAGGATGTCTAAAACTCTGAGCAAGCGCCCTGCTTTGCTGAATTTCAGCAGATTGGACCAGCACTGCCTGCTCAGTCAGCTCTCTGCCTTGCTAAGCTGGGCTCCTGCTGTTTCGTATTTATTACTGCAGCAGAATAAGCCCACATGGAACATTGCCTTTCATGTAATGTCTATCCCTTAAAAACCAGATCTAATGCACAATTACTTGAAAACAGGAAAGTGCCAAAAGCAAATGGGTAGTTTTGCATCCCTGTTGCCACAGATCACCATCTAATCCTAAAGCTCCCTGGGAACCAGAGAGACACCCCTTCCTCCACACCCACTGTTGCACCCCATGTCAGTCAAGCTGAGTTAAAGGTTGCAGACCATTGTCATTCCTCTCTCACAAACCCCAGGTGTATTATGATGCACACCTCAGCAGGAAGGCTCTGAACCCTGAGCTTTCTGCTGTCTTCATTCAGGGTCCCCACAATTTTTACTAAACCTACCCCCAGGTTCCTGTTAACTCCTGCAACTTGAAAAAGGAATGCCATTTGATCTACCAAGTCTGTTTATTCGTTATTCGTTTGCTTATTCATTGATCTTTCATTTCTGAGCCAGGCACAGCTCATGGGGTCAGGCAGGCAAGCAGAGAGGCTAAGCAACCCTTGCAACATCACGCGATGACTGCCAACGTAAAGGCAAGGCAAGGCTCAGGACATCGGCTGCTTGATGGCAGTGCTTTTGTGTTCGTGTTTTTCTCCCCCTTTGACATAACAGCAGCTAAGATCTACTGAGCAGTTGGTAATGAGCCAAGAATCATGCACAATTTTTCTCAAAACCAAATGGGATCATTATTTAATATCTTTTTGCCCCAGTTTCCCCAACTGAAAGACTGTTGGAAGTCTCCGCTTGTTAGACATGAACACAACACAGTTTTGTTTATGTCAGCAACTGTAAGCAACACACTCTGTCACTCTGAGCCCTTAGATTTCTCTTCTTTGTTGTTTTCCTCTATTAGAACTTGATGCCATCTATTTTAAATGGCACATTCGTGTTTGCTTCCAAGCTCTTCTCCCACTCACTACCTGTTCAGCGCTAACTGGACTCGCAGCTCCTAGCTCAGAGCCTTGGGCAAGGGCGGGTCAGGACCGAATCTCCATTACCCTCTGATGCCTCTCTTAGGTGCTCACCTTCTGTTGCAGGGAGAAGTAGGGAGGCACCTCCTGCATGAGTGCCCATGTCCAGGTTGTTGGCATCACGCCAGCCCAACAGCCACCACTCTGATTCAACTCACTGTCTGCACACCTAGTGACCGTGGTGAGGCCACACACTCCCGACCAGGGGGCCACACCTCCGGCAACACCTTGAGCATCAGTTGCTCAGTGTTGAGATTCTGTGGCAGAACCCTCTGCTGTCCACTGCACGAACCCTCTGCTGTCCACTGCACGAACCCTACTGCTGTCCACTGCACAAACCTCCTTGCTCCTTTATGTTTCAGCCTCCACAGACCTGCAGCCCCCAACGATCTGTGCTCTGCAGGTGCCTCCAGTCCCTTTGCCATCTGTCTTCTGCAGGTGACCCCTCTCTCACCCCATCAGTGCTATGTAGGTGACCAGTCTCCACCCCATCTGTCCCCTGCAATGACTGCTGTCCCCACCGTGTGTGTCCTCTACTAATGACTGCTGTCCCCACTGTACCACCATCCTCTGCAGGCAACCGTGGTCCCCACCCATCTGTCCTCCACTGGTGACTGCTCTTCTCGACCCCCTTGTTCTCTGCATCTGTCTTCCTACCCTACCTGTCTGTGCCCCTGGACATCTCTTCCCAGTGCTCTGGTCAGTTGGAGGACCAAAAGCATGAATTCACACTGGACTGGACAGCACCAAACCATGAAGGGGTAGCATGTTGTATAGGGGGGTTAAGTGTTTATGATTTGGGCAAGGTGGAGACACTCAGGAACTTAGAACAGAGGAGTTGCATACTTAGATGTATATTCTATTACAGTCCTTACAGAGCACAGACAGAAGAATGGACAGAATGGACAAGACAGTGTGAAACCGGCAGCACGGAGATTATAAGGAGCTAAAGCCATACTTTCCCACTTGCATACTGTCTGCAAATATGGCTAATATTGATCAATCTTTTTGGTCTTTTGACAATCTCTAGAAGGTGATTCAACAGCTTTGGGTGAGCTGACTCCTTGTGTCTCCATCTTCTTATCCTAGAAGATGTGTGGAGGAAGTGGCGCTATGGCACAGAGGGACAGGCAGTAGCCTGCAGTGCCGGCATCCCATATTAGCACTGGTTCAAGAACTGGCTGTCCCACTTGTGATCTGGCTCCCTGCTAATGCACCTGGGAAAGCAGCAGAGGATGACCCAAGTGCTTGGGCCCCTGCACGCACATGAGAGACCTGGGTAGAATGTCTGGCTCCTGGTTTAGGCCTGGCCCAGCCCTGGCCATTGCAGCCATTAGGGGAGTTAACCATGGAATGGGGGGTATATATCTGTCTCCCTCTCTATAACTCTGCCTTTCAAATAAAATAACTAAATATATTTTTAAAAGATGATGCTCCTAGCTTTGGTTCGGCTCAGCTCTGGGTACAGCAGGCATTTGGGGAGTGAGCCAGCACTCCATTCTTCTGTCTCTCTTTCAAATAAATAAAAGTTATAAAGAAATAAACTAACTTTTTAATCAATTTTCCATGAACTATCTAAAGTATCCTCATGCATCTTTACACAATTGATTTTCACAAAGAAAATTATGAAACTATGCTTAAAACATTGTTAATACCTAATATTTAGTAACCACTTGGTCTAAACTACATTATACTAAGCCTTTTACACATATATTCTCTTTTAATATTCATATCAACTCTGTGAGTAGTTTTACTCATTTTTATTTGAGGCAATGTGGGATATACACAGTTTATGTCAGAAACCTAAAGCCAGAGAGCTGGTATGTGAACTCAGGCAATGACCTCTAGGGCCCTTACTCTTAACCATCACTAGTATTGCAATGTAGCTTAGGCATACCCATATGGCAAACACTAAAAACTGAAAAATTTCTTATGTTAGATGTATTAGCGTTAGTAACTTGTTACTAATTAGTCAGTATTCTGAAACATACATAGTGTTATATGGATCATATGTGGCATACTTTTGCCAGAATTTTATATTTAATATATTATTTCTCAATATTGTTATAGAATCCATTTACCCTGGATATGATTATGCTATTGAAAACCATTACTTTAAAAAATCCATATTATAATTATAAAAATGATTAATGCCAACTAGTAGTCTAATAATGAAACAGAATAAGTTACCATTTTTAATTTCTGAATTTGAAAAGGTCTCATCAGCTTCTAAATTGTGTAGTATCTTAATGAAACATCTGCTGTAACTGGGAGTTGTGTGGATATGTGTGTGTTTTCTAACTTCAAGAAAAATAAAAGCTTTTACATAAGGAAAAAAAAGATGATGCTGAGGGGCCGGCACCATGGGGTAGTGGGTAAAGCCACCACCTGCAGTGCCAGAATCCCATATGGGTGCCAGTTCAAGTCCCAGCTGTTCCACTTCTGATCCAGCTCCCTGCTATGGCCTGGGAAAGCAGTAGAAGATGGCTCAAGTCCTTGGGCCCTTGCACCCGTGTGGGAGACCCGGAAGAAGCTCCTGGCTCCTGGCTTCAGATTAGGGCAGCTCCATCCCAGAAGTGGATCAGCTGGGACTCGAACTGGTGCCCATACGGGATGTTAGCACTGCAGGCAGTGGCTTTACCTGCTATGTCACAGTGCTGGCACCCTGTGGTAGTTTCTTACTGCACCCCTAGGAAATGAATACAAGGGCCAAGTAATTCCAGAGCATTCAAGCCATCTAGATGTATGCGATGAAGACCTGAGGCCTAGAGATGTGACATGGCTCCCCAAGGCCTGCAGAGCTCACAGGTGGCCCCATGGGTGGGCAGTGAGCAGCAGGCCTCAGGCACAGCTCACCGCAGCTGTCATCCCTGACACTTCCCTGACTCCACATTCTCTGCTCTTGCCTGAGCAGGCCCTCCCTCCCATGCAGCAGCCGGAGCCTTTCCTGTTCCCTCTTCCTGCTCATGCAGGGTTAGATCTGCTCGGGGTGCCACAGACTGGACACCTGCCCACAGGCCTGTGCCTGGCCCAGCTCTGCTACCAAGAGCAGCCGTTACCCTTCCCAGGTCATCCTGTGAGCTGGCCCCGGGGGATCGGCTCCTGCACCCGAACGCTTGCCACCCAGAAGCCGATCCCACTCTCCACGTGTCTCTCTTACTAGACTACACAAACTTCTAAAAGGAAAGAGATCATGACTTTTTTTCTTTTTCAAACTTATCTTCTTTATATCCAGTACACTGCCTGGTCCATGGTGAGCTTATGAAGAGTATCAGATGACCCTTTTTTTTCTTTTTTATTTGACAGAGTTAGACAGTGAGAGAGAGAAACAAAGGTCTTCCTTCCGTTGGTTCACTCCTCAAATGGCCGCTACAGCCAGAGCTACGCCTATCCGAAGCCAGGAGCCAGGTGCTTCTTCCTGGTCTCCCATGCGGGTGCAGGGCCCAAGCACTTGGGCCATCCTCCACTGCCCTCCTGGGCCACAGCAGAGAGCTGGACTAGAACCGACGCCCATATGGGATGCTGGCACCGCAGGCGGAGGATTAACCAAGTGAGCCACAGCGCAGGCCCCAGATGACCTTATTATTAATTGAGTCACTTCTTTACAGGCTGCCAAACGTGTCTGCATTGTGCGGAGAGCACCTGAGATCTGCAGTCAGTTTACCTGGGGTGCCCCACCCTAGGCAGAAGTATATTTGCAAAGCATAGGTTGCCAGCAGTTAGCACAGACTCCACAAGAAGAAACTGTTGCCTGCCCAAGTCAGTCTGGCAGTGCTCAGTTATAAAACGTGGAACCTCTGTCTATACAGGACTTGGAGGGAGGAGTCTTTCATATGCTGAGATGCGGGTATCAAGCTGAGTATCCATGGTAATCTCCCTCCCTTCCACACCACACCTGACTGTCCCAGGTGTTTCTCCTTTGCTGCTGAGGGACAGTTCGGATTCCTGAGGGATTTCTGTCTTGTTTTGAAGCAGAACCTGAGCCAAAGACATCATCTCTGACTACTCAGCTCGGGCTGGAGGTGCTGACAGGGCCCTCAATGACACCACACAGATGTGAAAAGCCCCAGCTTCTCCTCCCTCCACAGTGGCTCTAGGTTCTTCTACCAGACCTTGTTTCAGGAACAAACAGGCAGAGGGGACCGATGACTGCAGTGTTGTGTGACAGTCACCTAGGAGACCAGCTGTGCCTCTCGATTCTGAGCAGCCCCAACTAAATGAGGCTCTGTGCACCCTGTGTGGTGGGATCACGCCTTTAGCATGGAGAAGGGAGACACTTGGAGCTGCCCCCCCTATCTGCACCATCTTAGAGAGGAGGGACCTGGGGCCCAGAGAGATGACCCGCCTGCCCCACCATCCCAGAGCCAGTGCTGTCTCATTAGGACATAGCTCTCAGCCCTGGGCTAAATCATCACAAGGTGCTGTGTTTTTAAAAATTCCTTCAGAAATAAAATCACACAATCCTCCTCGCTTTGGGGGGTGGGGCTGTTAGGGGGGCACTGGATAAGGGCAGCCTCATTTGCCATTAGGATAGCATGGGATTCCCGAGGGGAGGTCAAGCTGCCGTGTGGGCTCCTTGGCTCCCCACTGCTCTAACTCCTGCATCTCCCTTGCTCCTGGGTATTGGCTGGGCAGCTGGGATTGGCAACAGCCAGAGATCTGAGAGAGACAGGGGTTCCTAGAAGCTCTGTCCCATTTCCTGAGTATCCACAGCCTGATCCTGGCTGTTTCAGGCATTTGGGGAGTGAACCAGTGGACGGAAACTCTCTCTACGTCTCTCTCATGCCATCTCTCCTAATTTCCAAAAAGTAAAAATCAGAATAAATTTGTAAAAGCTCCTTTCTCTCAGTGTCCCAGTATTGCAGGGGATGGGCATGGGACGACACTCACTAAATAGCTACTTTTTCCTTCTTGGGTCTTGAGTGCACGTCCCAAAGACTCGAGGCACGCGGTGCCTTCACTTCCACGACAGCCCCTGAGCACACAGTCCTGCTGGAATCCACCCCTGCAGCTTCTCGTTCCCAGCCCTCGGGGGCCCCTTCACCCCCTGCCTGCTCTCCAGCTTGGTTTTCCAATATTTCCTTCAATTCCAAGTGCCTGAACCATTTCTCAAAACTTCTTTCCCCTAACTTTCTGTTGCTTGCAACCAAGGAACCCTAGAGGATGTGAATGTCTGCACAGATAATCCTCAGCAGATGTGGCCAAGCCCAAAGGCATCACCTAGTGCCACCAAGAGAGGAAAAATGGTGAATGGGCTGGAGGTGGGGCGACCTACAGGAGCAGGGTCCAAGGAGCTGGCACAAAGGTGACATTCAGGATTGGAAAAAGCACTCACGGGGTCAGCAAACGACCTAACACTCGAGCAAGCACAGTGACAGGGTGCCCGTGGCGCAAGTGGAACAGGTGCAAGGAGAGAAGAGGGCAGAACACATCCCAAGCTCCCCCTCTGCCGCTGCTGCTGCCTCATGACAGCCAGAGCAGGTCCCGACTCAGCTTCCTCTCCAGAATGGAGATGCTCTGACATCACCAGATGCAGCCCTGCACAAGCCAGCGCACACCACCTCCTTCCCACCTCTGGGCAGGAGCCATGGGGAAACAGGATGGGGTATCTCAAGTGCTGAGAACAAAGCAAAGCCAAAGAAAACCTCCGGCTGCCTCGTACCCTCACAAGCGGCCTCCCCTGAGTGTCCAAGCCCAGACCTGCCACTGGGGCACACCTTGGGTGCACAGCAGCTTTGGCTTCCAAGTCCCTTTCCCCCTCCCCAGCCCAGCCTACTAAAAGAAAAAAAAATCCCACTTTGATGTTTACTCCATTTCCTGCTGGGCCACAGTGGCCACATCTGAGCTTCATGCTTTCATTGGGACCGTGATTGGAATGCTCCGGATTAGTGATTTCCATAGAGATTTGAGCAAAACAACAAATCCAAGTAAATTGTTTCTGACAAAACTCTGGCAAAAAAAAAAAAAAAAAAAAAAAAAGGAAAAAAATAGGGAAGAGAACCAACTGCATATTATAATCCTTATAGCACAAAGCAGAGGTGACAGTAATTTGTCTGGTGGTCCACAGCCGTCAGGGACAAAGGCAGGATAGGTCCACGCCTGCCTCCTCCTTCACCAGGCATTGGAAGCAAGGCCTAGGAAGGGTTTGTTCAAGGTTCGAGCTGCTAGCTCCCAGACGAGGAGGGGTCTTGGAGGAAAACGTTACAATGCGATTGTGCCAAGCATCTCTTTTTGATATAAGATTTACAGAACATTAAGCACCACCCACAGCCAGTTCTGGATAGGGCTCCCACTGGAGAGGGCTGCGAAGAGCTTCGGTCTGAGCTTTCTCCCCGCGGCCCTCCGAAGCATCACCTTCCAAGGGGAACGCTGTGTCGGAGGTTTGGCAAGGAGGAGGCATTTCCTTCTGAAGGAAAGAAAATACTTGCTTCGGTGGCTGAGGCTCAGGTAGCACTGCTTCCCAGAGGAAATGAAAGTCTTTGAGAGGAATGTTTGTCTCATTCAGTATAAATAATGTTGATTTGTTTATGTCTTAACCTCTGTTTGGTGCTTAATGAGCAAAAATATATCATGTAAGACTGGGAGCACACTGAATTCTTTTTAGTGGGCCACGCTGGGATAAATAAAGATGAAAAGCAGAGAGGCCCATTGTGGCTCAGATGAAATACAGTGTTCTCAACTCAGCTGATCAGAAATGTGGATGACTCAGGTTAGTCCTAGGAAATATCAGCTCTTTCCTTGGGATTTTTCTTTTTTTCTTCTTGCAAATCATGATGCCTGGAAATTAAATTTTTTTAAAAAAATCTTCATCTACTTGAAAGGCAGCACAACATAGAGATAAAGAAAGAGAGACTTTTCCATCTGCTGGTTTGTTCCCCAAATGTCCACAGCAGCCAGAGCAGTCTGAAGCTAGGAGGCAGGACCATATCTGAGTCTCCCCAATGGGTGGCATGGACCCAAGTACTTCAGCCATTGTCTGCCGTCTCCCAGGCTCATTAACGGGAAGCTCAAAAGGAAGCAGAGGAATTGGGACTCAAACCAGGCATTCAGAAATGGGATGCTGGCATCTCAAGCAGCAGCTTAACCCATTGTGCCACAACGCCTGGCCCTGGACATTTTAAATTACTTCTTAGCATTTGAAAAGTGATTATAAGATTTGCTTTCAAGTGATCCCTGTTAGGAATTTGGAAAACATTATGTTGAGTGAAATAAGCCAATCCCAAATGGACAAATACCACTTGTTCTCCTTGATAGGTGACAACTAACTGAGCACCAAAAAGGAAACCTGTTAAAGTGAAATGAACACTATGAGAAACTGTGACTTGATCAGCCCTCACCCTGACTGGTGATGAGCAGCTTAATATGTTATCCCTCTTAGTTTTTTTTTTTTTTTCGTTTGTTCTACTTAATACTTTTGGTTGAATACTGTAATCAATACACAATTCTTCTTAAGTGCTGAAACTTAACTGAAAAGTGATTGCTGTTAAATATAAGAGTGGGAATAAGAGAGGGAAGAGATGTGCAATTCAGGACATGCTCAAGCTGACTTACCTCAAACGTAGAGTTAGAAACATACCAGGGGATTCCAATTAAATCCCATCGAGGTGGCATGTACCAATGCCATCTCACTAGTCCCAGTGATCAATTTCTGTTCACAATTGATCGTAATGATAGGACTAAGAACCAAAGGGATCACATAAACAAGACTAGTGTCTGCAAATACTAGCTGATAGAATAAAAAAGGGAGAGAATGGTCCAACATGGGAAGTGAGATACACAGCAGACCCATAGAATGGCAAATGTCCTAACAGCACTCTGGCCTCATAATCAGCCCTTAAGGCATGTGGATCCGGCTGAAATACCCATGAGAGTATTTCAGGCATGGAAAGCCAAGACACTTTAGGGGGAAAAAAAAACCTAAATGAAAGATCTCCACGAGTGAGATCCCAGTGGAAAGAATGGGTCATCAAAGAAGGAGGTACCTTTCTCTGAAGGGAGGAGAGAACTTCCACTTTGACCATGGCCTTGTCTAAAAATGATCAGTCAGTGAACTCAGGGGGCTTCCATAGCCTTGGCAACTCATGACAAGAGCCTAGGGTGATTACTGATGCCATAAACAAGAATGTCAATTTGTTAAGTCAACAACAGGAGTCACTGTGCACTTACTCCTCATGTAGGATCTTTGTCCTTAGTGTGCTGTACATTGAGATTTAATGCTATAACTAGTACTCAAACAGTATTTTCCACTTTATGTTTCTGCGTGGGAGCAAACTGTTGAAATCTTTACTTAATGTATGCTAAACTGATCTTCTGTATATAAAGAGAATCGAAAATGAATCTTGATATGAATGGAAGGGGAGAGGGAGTGGATAAGGGGAGGGTTGCAGGTTGGAGGGATGTTATGGGGGGAAGCCATTGTAATCAATATTCTGTACTTTGGAAATTTATATTCATTAAATAAAAGTTAAAAAAAAAGAAAAAAAAAAGGAAGACCTTTCTCTCTGTCTCTCTCTCTCTCACTGTCCACTCTGCCTGTCAAAAAAAAATGAATATTAGGTAGAACTATATGAAATTGCCAATATTATATATTTTTGACTTAACAAAATGTAAAAAAAAGAGCATTTGGTTTTTCCTTTGGAAAAAAAAATCACATTTTGTTATCTCAAAAGTCATGGGGGCCTGATATTACCCTATTGGCTAAGGAGTGCACATGTGACCTGAACTGAGCACTAGATACATAGAGCTGTATACATGGTCCAGCTGGAGTAATGAAAAATGGGTCATGGAAATCTTTGATTAAATGATAGAAATGAGTTTGTTCTTTTGCTACTGCAATAAAACTGTGATAATGCAAGAAAAAAAATATTTGCTTTCGATATTGTGTGTTATAGTGCAGTTGAGGATTGGCCAAGTTCCTTGATTTGATTTCAGAACCAACTTCAGTAGTTACTGGCTGTTGCCTCTTGGGAGAACCATTTTTCTGCTCAAACCTCAGTTACGGCAGGTGTGAAAGGGAGGTTGATAAGACCAAGCTCATGCCAGGACTATTATGGAAATCAAATGAAATAATGAATAAAAAGTGCCTTGAGACATATCAGGAATGAAACAATTATGAGAAAGATGGAAAATGAAGCTAAGTTTTATTGTGTGCTCAGACCCCTTGCAAGTTGTCTCTTGGCAACAGCTTCCTGACCCCTTCTCTACACTTTCAATCTTGTCACCTTCCCCAGTGACACCCAAAATGACTTAAATCATATCATGTCATTTTCAGTTCTAAAACCCTCCACTGTTTTCCCGTGGCAAGTGTAATCAATGGGATCCTGTCTGACGCCACCCCTCCTTCCCAGCCCTGTGCAGTGCCTACCACTCAGATTTTGTTTAGCCACACTAGTCTTCCTCCAGTTCTTTGGCCATGCTCAACTCCCTTCTGCCTCAGGACTTACGCACATACACTCCCTCTTCCTGGGAGTCTTGTCTCCCTTTCTGAACCCAGCCAATCGCCATCCTCCTTTTCAATTTGTATCTCACGGCCTCCCTCTGCCTGTCTGCTGAACTGAGCAGACAGGTTGTGCCATGTGCCTCTCCCGGTGGTCCTGCTCTCAGCCTCCACCACACCCCCGTTACACCCCGGATGTTCAGTGCACTCCTGTTTCACAGCAATGCGCACTTCTGTAGTCCTTTGTTTGCTAAATGTCCATCTTCTCTACTAGGTCATCAGGGTAGGGACCATGATTCTCCCACTTAACTATCATCTTCAACACTTGCAACAGCACCTGCTTACAGAAGCACTCCGTGGGTGTGTATGGACTGACTCTCCATGAAGTATGAGTGCACGTCATACCATCTCGATCTGGTGTCACTAAACAGGCATGAACACTGAGGTTTTTGCAAGTGTGAGGGTACATTGTCACGTTTGTTTAAAAAAAATGGAATGCAAAGATAAGTTTATTTTGGTGCAAAAAAGTTTGACGTCCACCTATGTTTTCTTCATACTATGCATTTTTCATGAGCTTTTTGAAAATACCTCATTGGCATAGATTTCAAATTTTTTTTGCACCAAAATAAACTTGCCTTTAAGTTCCATTTTCCCAGAATGTTTCCAAGCACCTTCCTGTCTCAGCAGCTCCCCATTGTCCATCTCCATCCTCACTGCCAGCATTGACAGGGAAACTTGGAAGCCCTGGGATGCCACAGGCCAGATGCAGAGGACTCTAGAGTCAGTGGGGCCTGAAAACTGAACCCTGCTCTCTGCCGCTGGGACACTTCCCTTGCCATTACAACTAATTAGCTCCTCTATGCAGAAATGTATTATTCCAAGGAAACATATGAGAGCAGAGCCTGAAGTCTTAAAGATTTGAATTTTAATCCTGCCCTATTACAGGCCAGCTGGTGATTACTGGTGAGTAATTAGAAATTGGGTTGTCCTTTAACTTTGCTGGGATTTTTTTTAATGAAGCAAAGCACTCCGTAAGATTAACCCTGAGCTCTAGAAGAAGCAGCCTCTAGTAAAATGGCTAGCATTATTATTATGCAGCTGATTAATAGTTCTCTCAAAGCGGGCAGTCACCATTGCATCTGTCTCACTTGGTCCTTAGGCTGTAGTGATCTTCAGACATACCTTGTTGATTAACCAATCACAAAGGATTTAGGAGCAGGAGTTGAGGATGCCCGTGCTGTGGTTTGCATAATATTAAAATAAATAATCCTAGCAAGTGCAGAGCTGTTGTTTGGTGAGACCTCATTCATTCACTGATTCTTGTCTAACGCCTGCCTTCTCTGCGCCAGGGACTGTGGTACATGTTGGCAAAGACGTGGTTCTGGCCTTTGAAGACTTTATCAGCTACTGCAGGGAGTCTGGGGAAAGGGAATGCCCATATGCAAGCCGAGAGTTGCAAGCAGGGGGTTTGGTCAGCCCTGATGGAGACAGGAACAGCGGCCCACAGCAGCACCGGGGCAGGCTGATCTACACAGATTCTCAGGGACACCATTTCCAACAAGGTCATGCTGAGTCTGCCCCAGAACCTCCAGGGAGAGAAGACTGTCTGGAGCTATGCATAGGCAGGTGGAGCCAATCTCACCCCTTCTGGCTGCAAGTTGTTTGCTTCAAGTCCCTGAGTCCCCTGTCATCAGAGAGCATGCAGGCCCACCCTGGTCCCCTCCCTGGAAGGAGAACAGACAGGACTGTGTGTAGAACATCAGTCCCTCCTTATCTCCAGGGCTTCTCAGTAGGAGGCTCGTGGGCAACAACGTGCCTCCAGATTCCTCTTGAATGTGTGGGATTTGGCAGCGTATTTTTCTTGCCTGCATGCTTCTTCACTTTAGATGAACTGTAACTCTTGGGTTTCTGATTTGTTTACACTCCTCAAAATGCCACTCTTCGTTCAAGGTACAAGGAGCCTCCAGATGCTTTTCGTTCCAAGGATGGTAGAGTTTTGAATCCCTGAAGTCCAAAATGTGATCCAGATCTGAACCTGGAAAATCAGAGAAAGTCTGAGTTATACAAGGTGCTTCAAAAAATGCACAGAGAAACGGAATTTGAATAATAAATTTGGGGCCGGCGCTGTGGTGTAGCGGGTTAAAGCCCTGGCCTGCAGTGCCGGCATTCCATATGGGTGCCGGTTCTGGTCCCAGCTGCTCCACTTCCGATCCAGCTCTCTGCTAAGGCCTGGGAAAGAAGTAGAAGATGGCCCAAGTCCTTGGGTCCCTGCACTCACACAGGAGACCTAGAGGAAGCTCCTGGCTCCTGACTTCAGATCGGCGCAGCTCCAGCCACTGTGGTCATCTGGGGAGTGAACCAGCAGATGAACGACCTCTCTCTCTGTCTCTACCTTTCTCTGTAACTCTTTCAAATAAATAAATCTTAAAAAATAAATTAATAATAAATTTAATTTGGTGCAAAAAAATGGAAATCCATGCATAGTGTCTTTATAATATACATTTTTCATTAACTATTTGAAGACTCCTCACATGCCTTGATTTCCAAAATTTTTTGCACCAACATAAACCTATCTTTAACTTCTATTTCCGTGAACTTTCTGCAGTGCCCTCACATACACTGCCATCTCTGACTCTGTGATTTCCCCAGGGCTGGTGAGGAGACGGTATAACAGTGCAGGAGTGAAGTGGACAGCAAATTGGAGCTGACTGCGACCGTCACACCTGCCTTAGCCTTTGTTGCTTACTGAATCTTGAGTTCTGCAGAGGGTGTAAATGATGGGAAACTTTCTGATAAGCTTCCTGGAGGAAGGATTAGAGCCAGGGAAACGAAGGACAGAGCTAAAGAGGTCCACGTTAGAAATGGACGGAAACTTGGGGATAAAGGAACAACACAGGAGAGAAGCTTGGCGTGGGAAAGGGGAGGACCAAGCCCCGTGGAAGCAGCCAAATAATTCAGAAACAAGACGGTATCACACTGTGCTTTGAATCCTTTTCTGATGCTATGGTATAAATCATTTCATTTCTCAAACCTTCAGTGAAGTCATCTATACACACACAAAAATGCCTGTGTGAGAGGTTTGTGGGAGAAAAATTAATGACCAAGTTCCACATTTGGGTGAGACAACGCCTAAACTAATGAATTTAGTGGAAGCAGGAACTCACAACCTCGGGTCACCACAGGCATGTAAATTACTCAGAAATTCCCATGAATTGAATATTCCATAATCTGTCATGCAAGAAAACATTGTTTGAGTGTCCTCTCCCCTTTGAAAGCTCGTGTTGAAAGTGTAGCCCAATGCAACAGTATTAGATGGTGGGATTAATGCCACTGTAAAAAAGTCAATGAGGGATGAGCGCTGTGGCCTGCCACGCCAGCACCCCATATGGGTGCTGGTTCAATTCTCAGCTGCTCTACTTCCAAGCCAATTCCATGTTAATACACCTGGGAAAGCAGAAGAGCATGGCCTTAGTGCTTGGAACCCCCCTTCCATGTGGGAGACCCAGGTGGAGCTCCTGATTCCTGGCTTTAGTTTGGCCCAATGTAGCCATCTGGGAAATAAACCAGCAGATGGAAGATCTCTCTCTCTCTCTCTCGCTCTCGCTCTCGCTCTCACTCTCTCTCTCTCTCTCTGTAACTCTGCCTTTCAAATAAACTCATAAATTAAAAAAAAAATGAATCAGTTAATGCCACTATTTTCATTTTTCCCCCAGAAACCTTTTATTTAAGGAATACAAACTTCATGCTTTTCAAATACAATTTTAAGCACATAGTGATTCTTTCCACCATACCCAACCTCCCACTCACACTCACACCCCTCTTCCTCCTCCCTTTCCTGTTTTTTTTTTGTTTTTTTTTTTTTTTGTTTTTTTTTTGTTTTTTTTTACAGGCAGAGTGGACAGTGGTGAGAGAGAGAGAGACAGAGAGAAAGGTCTTCCTTTGCCGTTGGTTCACCCTCCAATGGCCGCCGTGGTTGGTGTGCTGTGGCCGGTGCACTGCGCTGATCCGATGGCAGGAGCCAGGTGCTTATCCTGGTCTCCCATGGGGTGCAGGGCCCAAGCACTTGGGCCTTCCTCCACTGCACTCCCTGGCCACAGCAGAGAGCTGGCCTGGAAGAGGGGCAACCGGGACAGAATCCGGTGCCCTGACCAGGACTAGAACACAGTGTGCTGGCGCCGCAAGGCGGAGGATTAGCCTAGTGAGCCGCGGCACCAGCCTCCTGTTTTCATTTTTATTTTTTACTAAGATCTATTTTCAATTAACTTTATGAACATATGATTAACTTTATACTAAGTAAAGAGTTCAACAAATAATAAGAAAAAAGAAAAAACTGTTCCTCAACAATCAAGACAAGGGCTGTTCAAAGTCACTGCATCTCAAAGTGTCAATTTCACTTCTATAGATTACCTTTTAGGTGCTCTATTAGTTATCACAGATCAGGGAGAAGATATGGTATTTGTCCTTTTGGGACTGGCTTATGGTGTTTCCAGTTTTATCCATTTGTTGCAAATGACCGCTGTGTAGTATTCCATACTGTACATATCCCAAAATGTCTTTATTCAGTCTTCAGTTGATGGACATTTGGGTTGATTCCATGTCTTAGCTATTGTGAATTGAGCTGGATAAACATGGAGGTGCAGATAACTCTTTCACATGCTGATTTCATTTCCCTTGAGTAAATTCCCAGGAGTGGGATAGCTGGGTCGTATGTTTAGTCTATATTCAGATTTCTGAGCTATTCCTATACTGTCTTCCATAAGGCTGTACCAGTTTATATTCCCACCAACAATGGATTAGGGAACCTTTTTTTCCCACATCCTTAACAGCATTTGGCTGTTTGTTGATCTCTGTATGGAAGCCATTCTAATGGGGGTAAGGTGAAACCTCATTGTGGTTTTCCTTTGCATTTCCCTGAGGGCTAGTGATCCTGATCATTTTTTCATGTATCTGTTGGCCATTTGGATTTCCTCTTTTGAAAAATGCCTGTTTAAGTATTTTTTTTTTTTATGTGACAGGCAGAGTTTGACAGTGAGAGAGAGAGAGACAGAGAGAAAGTCTTTCTTCTGTTGGTTCACCCCCCAAATGGCTGCTATGGCCAGAGCTGCGCTGATCCAAAACCAGGAGCCAGGTGCTTCTTCCTGGTCTCCCACGCGGGTGCAGGAGCCCAAGTAGTTGGGCCTCCTCCACTGCCCTCCTGGGCCACAGCAGAGAGCTAGACTGGAAGAGGAGCAACCAGGACTAGAACCCAGTGGCCATATGAGATGCCGGTGCCACAGGCAGAGGATTAACCTAGTGAGCCACAACGCTGGCCCCTGTTTAAGTATTCTGCCCATTTCTTAACTGGGTTGTTTGTTTTGTTATTGTTGAGTTTCGTGATCTCTTTATACATTCTAGTTATTAATCTTTTAGCAGCTGCATAGTTTGCACAGCTCTCATGTGACAGCTCTCAGTGTCACAGCTCCCTCCTCTCTGTTGGGTCACAGCTTCTCCCCTCTGCCAGGTTTGTTGAGTGTTGCTGCCTTCTGGGTCACAGCTTCTCTCTCTGTTGGCTCCGTCAAGGAATGCTGCTCTCTTCTGGGTTGCTGCTTCTAGGCTGTGCTGGGTTCTTTGTCTCATGACCACAAAGAATGGGGCATATGGAGAAGGAAGGAATGAGCAAAGCTCTCCAGCAGCCGGAAGGGCCAGCCCTGCAAGGGACTAACTGTCCTAAAGGGCTGGCTGCCCCGGAGGGCTACTTGCCCTGAGCTGTTTCTCAAACTGCCTGGCTCAGACATTTATGAGTTTCTAAAGCAGGAAATTTTCCCTGATTGGTTGATATGTATGCTAATGAGATACGTTATGTGAACCAATCAAGGAACTGCCATTGGAGAAGCCTGTTCTGGACAGAAGTGTGCAGAGTGCTCAGTCAGCTCCCTCCGGCACATTCAACAACATCTGAAAATTACATTGTGGGCCAGTGCTGGGCCCAGTGGGTTAAAGCCCCAGTCTGCAGCACTGGCATCCCACATGGGCACCAGTTCGAGTCATAGCTGCTCCTCTTCCAATCCAGATCTCTGCTATGGCCTGGGAAAGCAGAAGAAGATGGCCCAAGTCCTTGTGCCCCTGTACCCACATGAGAGACTGGGAAGAAGTTCCTGGCTCCTGGCTTTGGATCAGTTCAGCTCCAGCCAATGCGGTCAACTGGAGGAATGGAAGACCTCTCTCTCCCTGGCTCTACTCTTTCTGTAACTCTGTCTTTCAAATAAATAAAATAATTCTTTTTTAAAAAAAAGATTACATTGTATATATTTTCCCCATCTCCTGTCTCCCTTTCCCTATAGGCTCCTGGAGAGTTAAGTGATGTGGGTTTTTTTTTTTTTTATGTGTTTTTTCTTTCCTATGTTTATCCTTTCTTTTCCAGGGTCCCCTGAAGTCCCTATCAAAGACATCCCAATTAACATCTAGGCTTTACACCTCTATTATCTCATTTGATCAGACAACAAACAGAAATAATTATCCTTCTCTTCCAAATGTTCAGAGTCTATTCTTTCCAAAAGTGCCATGCTTAAAGAGTAGCATATCCAGAATTTGAATTCAAGTCTTTTAGGAACGTTCTCTTTGGAGATTATTACAGGCTCACAGGAAGTTTTAAAGGTAGTACAGCAGTCAAGCGAATCCTTCTGCAACTTTAGGAAATTCTTCTGCGATTAAATGTTCTCCCTACCACCCACTGAATCTGGGGATAGAGTTAAGCCACAGAGACTGGAATTTATGCTAGAAGAGCCCTTTTTAGGTTTATATATTGTCAGGCACTGGGTCTCTTGCTGGGAACCAGAAAGGAAGCAGATTAAAAAAAAAAAAGTTCAGCCCAAAGAAGTTCAAGGCCCACAGCAGTGGCTGTGAGCCCTAGGAGCACATCTGACTCACCAGTGGAGATGTTTAAAAACACCAACGGCTGTGTCAGCCTCAGGCTCTCGTCTGATCAGTCAGGTCTGGGGCTTCCGCATCAGAGTTTTCTGAAGCTCCTCTGGCATTTCTAACAGGCACTGGAAGCTTCCATGTGAGCCCACCCTCTCATGAGACCCCAGTGTGAAGCCACCCTCCTCCCTAGGGTCCCATGGCTGAGGCCTGAAGCGCCTGTACAGGCAGCCTGTGAGAGGACAGGCGAAGCTCTGTGGTCCTGTAAGAGTCCATCAGCTCCGGGCACATCAGAGACCGTTGTTCTTCGGCACCTGCTTTGTTCTTTGGTGGCTTAAAAACAAGCAGATTCGGGGCTGGCACTGTGGTGCAACGGGTTAACACCCTGGCCTGAAGTGCCAGCATCTCATATGGGTGCCAGTTTGAGACCCGGCTGCTCCTCTTCCCATCCAGCTCTCTGCTATGGCCTGGGAAAGCAGTAGAAGATGGCCCAAGTCCTTGGACCCCTGCACCCACGTGGGAGACCTGGAAGAAGCTCCTGGCTCCTGGCTTCAGATCGGCACAGTTCCGCCCATTGCGGCCACCTGGGGAGTGAACCATCGGATAGAAGACCTCTCTGTCTCTACCTCTCTCTGCCTCTCCTCTCTCTGTGTAACTCTGACTTTCAAATAAATAAATAAATCTTTCAAAACAAAACAAAACAAAACAAGCAGATTCACTTATCTCCAGAATGCATCCCAGAAAGCTCGTCCCTGCTGGGTGAGATCACCCGTCCACAAGTTGCACCCATCACACCTCCTGGGAGGTGGGGAGGAACCGGCTGGCTTTGTTTTCCAGCTTGGAAGAAGCAGATTTCTTCTTAAGCCTCACACAATAAATTGTATTAAATCCTTTCTGCAGGGTTTCCATGGCTATGTGAAGGGAAAATCAGACAGTAATTGTTTTAAATAATGCAGCAAGGTGAGCTGGACTGTAACATCTTAATCTTTTGTCATCCGCGAAGCGTTCCTGTCTGTATGGAAATGCTCCCGGGGCAGGGAAAGGTTTCTGCCTTGACCGGGAGATGCTTGGAGAAGGTGGTGCAAGGTCAAGTGCAGACTGAAACAAACAGACCTACCTAATCCTTCAGCCCCTGCTGGGTTCACATGAGCCCCAGGGCTGCTTGTTTATTTTCACTGGGAATAAAGATGACTTCTGTTTATTGCTTGCTCCTTGCACACAAAAACTGGCCCTCCCACTGCATAAGCCCAGCCCCTGCTTCCCCAGGCTTTCTCCTGACAAGGGGGAGAGAAGTGGATGTCTGCCCTAGACAAAGGGAAACCCAGGTATAAATGTGTCCCCCTGGTAACTAGGGAATTCTGCAGAGTTGACTTTAGAATTGACGGTCCTAGGTTCAGGTTCAAACCCCATCAATCGGGTTGCTGCAACCGCTCTCATTTCTTTGAGATTCTCCTTCTCCACCAGCAAAATAAATATGGTGATACCTATACACCGGGCCATTCTGAGTCTTAGATATTGTACGGGATGTGTACTAGTTCTCCTAGGACCTGATAAAGCATTAGGACTCAATATACACTAATAGTTCTCATGAGATAATTTTATCATCATTATTATTTGGGTATAGAAGACACTTGTCCCCATAATAAGGTGAATTTGAGAGCCGTTGCCTGCCTTTGTAATTTCTGAGTTAAACTCAACAAATGCTAAGCCCCATCCAGATGTCACGGAGCTTGTTGGGTACTGGAAAATGGGGAAGGAAGGTTAGGGTTCTGCCCGAAGGAGCTTTCAGACCAGAACTGGGCCCCTCACCCGCTGACATCAGACACTACACTCAGAATGTACTTGGTCATGCCTGGCCCATGTTGTCTCAGGCTAGCCAATCAGCTGGGAAAATAAAGAGAGCTTTAGACTGTCTGTGACAGAAAGTCACTGTGAGGGGCTGGCACTGTGGTGTAGTGGGGAAAGCCGCTGCCTGCAGTGCTGACATCCTATATGGGCGCCGGTTCTAGTCCCTGCTGCTCCTCTTCCAATCTAGCTCTCTGCTATGGCCTGGGAAAGCAGTAGAAGATGGCCCAAGTCCTTGGGTCCCTGCATCCACGTGGGAGACCGGGAAGAAGTTCCTGGCTCCTAGCTTCGGATCAGCACAGCTCCGGCCATTGCAGTCCACTGGAGAGTGAACCAGTGGATGGGAGATCTCTCTCTCTCTCTCTCTCTCTGCCTCCCTTTCTCTGTGTGTAACTCTGACTTTCAAATAAATAAATAAATCTTAAAAAAAAGGAAAAGAAAAAAAGAAGTCACCGAGAGTCCCCACCCTATGTAGGCTATTCAAATTCCAAATAGAGATGTGAGTGATATGAGTCAAGTAGCTTAGCCAAGCCTCAAAGAGAATTCAGTGAGGTTTCAGCCCTGTCTAACCCTTTGAGCTCAGCTGATGTTGATGAGAACTCTCATCTTTGGGAACTGGGGGAGGTGAGAGGAAGAAGATGGGAGTGTAGGAGGCAAAGTCTGTCCAAGTACAGATGAGATCACTGGGCAGACAAGACAGTGTCAGAGGAAAAGGACATTGGCTCCAGTCACAGTCTGCCATTTTGAACCCGGTGAATATTTTTTTCGTTTTTTTTTTTTTTTAATATATTTTTAGAGCATGCATAACAGAAGTAATAGAACACATGCAGAAACAGTTCGCCAATACAGAAGTCATCTTCAGAGCCAAGAAAGAGTAAGAGATGCTTTGCTTGTATCTGTGCCTGAGAGATGCTATCTCTTCACAGGCCCCCCGGGAGACATGCACTAGACAGGCCAGATTCTAGGAGCTGAGCCTCAGAGTGGCCAGTGCTATGGCCCCTGGAGGCGATGTGGGCTTGTCCTTTGGTGCCTCTGATCTGTGGCCTCTGCTTGCTCACTCCTTATCAACTCCTTTTTTCCAGGCACAGCTCATGCCCCACTTGCCTCCCTTTCAGAACTTCATCTTAAAGTGGAGCAGATTTGATGCCTGCCAGGTCTGTAGCCCCTCCTCTGAACTCCCACACTGCCCTCTACTGTGTATATTTGCCCTCTAGTCATTCTTCCTGTTTACTTGTCTGTCTCCCCTCCTGGATCAAGAGCCCCTTGGGGATGGAACTGACTTATATGCATCATGGGTCCCCACAGCATAGCCCAGTGACTGGGTTCATCGAGGTATGCACTAAATAATGGTTGAACAAATGAATGCCTATATGGACAAAAGACTGAGAAACAGAACTCCCACAGAACATATAAGAAGGATGATGTGTTAAAATCATTATGATATTCCCTTAATTCTCTCCATGGGAGTCCAGCCGTTCATTCCATTCATTCATTCATTCCAGCACCACCTACTCAAACCCCTACACACACACAGTGGACAACAGCACAATGCTATGCTTCCGGGGGTTTTAGAGCCCTTCTCCCCCACTGCAGGTGGGAAGCCTGCAGATCTCACTGTGATAAGGACCAGGTCTGCTTGGCCTCTCAAGTTATTTAGTAAGTCGTTGCTTCAGCTCACATGGTGGTGTTAAGTGCCATCTATGGAATCATAAAGTGAACTGGCTAAGTTTCTTCTGGCCCTAGAATTTTCTTGGGATACTTCTCCAATGACTCAACATCCCTTCTTGGCTTATAGCTAAATGGATAGCAAATGCAAATATGTTGGTAACCTGACCTTACTCTCAGGTCATTAGTAAACTACCAGAATCTTAGATTACTTCCACCTGGTGTAGATCTTAATCTACACCAATCTTCATCTACCTTTTAGGCAAATGCAGAGGACTCACACTGATTTATGAACTATAGAACACATCTATTGACCCACACTCTCCCTCTCACCGTGTCTGTGGCTTTTCATACATTCTTTCTGTTAATCCCTATGATAAAACTATTAGTGGTGAGCGTGTGGTGCAGAGGTTAAGGTGCTGCCTGGGATACCTGCATCCCAAATCAGAGTCCCTGAGTTCAAGCCCTAGCTCTGCTAATGCTCTGGGAGGCAGCAGATGATGGCTCAAGTACTTGGGTACCTGCCACCCACATGAGAAACCTGCACTATAGTTCCTGGCTCCAGGCTTCAAGCCCAGTACAGCACTGACTGAAGTAAACATTTGAGTGGATGAAAGATCTCTCTCTTTCAAAAAAAATGAAAATGAATAAATTTTAACAAAAACCTATTAGGTAGGTCCTATTTTGAGTCCCACTTTATAGATAAGGAAAAGGAAGACAGTGATTTTCAGTGACTTATCCACAAGCACATAACTGACAATGAACTTGAGATTTGAAACCATGACTACTGACCTCTAAAGTTCAATCTTATCTGCTTATCTATTGCTGGACAACAATTCACCTGCAAAGTGTAATAGCACAGAAAACAATATACTGTTACCTCTCATGGCTCTATAGGCTGCCTGGGCTCAGGTGGGGATTTGCACTTGAAGTCTCTCATTGTGGCTGCAGTCAGATGGCAGCTGGACAGCAGTCCTCTGGAGGCTCAACTCACCTGGATGTCCAAGATGACAACTATATGGCTGCCAGTAATGTCGCCTATTGGCTAGGAGCTCTTCTGGGCCACAGATTAAACACTTCTATGTGATCTCTGTATAATTTGGGCTTCGTACAGAATGACATGAGTTCCAAAGTGGAGTATTCTAAGAGCAAATGTTGCGAAGAGACTGAAGTAGAGACTGCAAGCTTCCAATTGCCCTAACAACAGAAGTCCCAGAAATTTACTTCCTGTAGATTATATTGCTTGATCAATTCACCAAGGCCAGCCTGGATTTCAAGGCAAGGGGGTTAGATATGCCCTTCCCCTAGGAGGGCCAAAGAATTTTCAGTCATCTTTAACCTATCCTCGTCCTCCCTCTGACCCAATATTATTTATATTCCTATGAGTGTATACATGGAAAATACACACTTCTCCTCCTGAGACCCAAGTGCTGAATCCCATTATTGCATTACTTGGGCTTGAGTCCAGGACTTTATCATGCAAATCCTAATGCAGGTGAGACTCCTTGTACTTGCAGTTCCCTAAGTACAGCTCCTCTCAATATGAAGACAAGCTGTCCACTGTTCCCCATATATACAACATACAGTGGTGATCTGGAGACAGGATAAACTCACTAAACTCTCATTCAAAAAAAGGAGGGAAATGGAGGCACATGGCCACCACTGGCCCACAGCAATTCTGCAACCCAGTCAGGCACATGTTCCCAGATACTTGGTTAGTGTGTGCCCAGCCTTGCTGTTTGGAGCGATGCTCTATGGCTTTTGCCCCCACCCCCCCAACCACATCATGGTTTTGATCCTGCTCTCTGAATCATTCTTCCTTTTCTATAAGAAATGCCCATGTTTTCAGCTCAGTAGCTTCTTATCCTGTTTCCTACACATAGAAGGGTGTTTGCACTTTACACTGTCTGCTTCCTATTTAGTCCAAGTTTATGGTGCTTCCACATGTACAGTTTGTGTGCATGTGTGTGTGTGAGTGTGTGAGAAAGAGAGAGAGAGAGAGAAAGAGAGAGAAGAGAGAGAGAGGAGAGAGGAGAGAGAGAGACAGATATTCCTAAGGATGTTTTGGGGCTCACTCTACAACAAACTACACCAGCTGCAAATCTCTTTAAGATAGGCACAATTCTGCCTTGGGTTAAGAGTCAGGTGCTGTAGAACAATGTCCTTTAGATCCAAGCAAAGCCTTTCTGTCCAGTTAGATGGCCCAGAAGGTAGGCCCTTAAACTTACTAAAAGCTCTGTCAGTGTCTTATAGACATGCTTTGAGATAGTCATTGCCCTTGTATTGTGCTTCACTTTGAGAGCCTTCTTCTGACCAGAGCAGCTGCAAACAAAACGCAGCATTATTTCTAAGCCCAATGAGCCTGACTTCTTTATATTTCATCTCAGCTTTGCTTGAAACCCAATAGTTCACTGTTTTTGGCTCATGTCTCTACAGTCACATCTTTTCACACTGCCTAAAAGAAACCAGTAGGCACTTTCAACACTCTGCCCTGGAGTCTCCTTCACCGAATCTCCGTTTCACAGGTACAGCTTCTCTTTTTCACATCACCACCAGCATCAGTGGCACCTAATTATCCACCATTACAAAACAAGGGATGGTTTTTCCCAGCCTCCAACAACAATTTCCTCCTTTTCCCTCCAGTTCTTATTAACAGTTTCCTCAAGGGCCTTTCTGGCTTCCTCCTGCTGCTGTGGTTCAAAGCCAACACCCTACATGTTATTAAGACAGCATTCACCTTCCAGTCACTACATCCTGTTCTAAGTATTTGTAGTTATATAACAATCCACCCCAAACTTAGAGGCTTAAAACTACAATCATTGTTTCTCATGGTTTTATGGGTTGACTGAGATCAGAGCTGGGTGATTCTCATGGGGTTTTTCATATGACTGTGCTCAATTCAGGTGGGTTTGTACCTGTCCGAAGCTTGATTTGCACGTTCAAGATGGTTCACTCAGATAACTGGCAGCTGACACTGGCTATGGGCTGGGAGCTCAACTGTAGTACCCAGGTGGCCTGTCCATGGGACTTAGGTTTCTCACAGCATGGCATAGAGTTCTAATAGGGGGTGCTCTGAGAGTGAGCATTCCAGAAGACACAGGTAGAAGGTGTAATGCTTTTTATGACCTAACCTCATGAGTCCTAGAATATTATTTTCGACCATAGTTATTTGAGCTAGTAACTGTGGGCAGCTCAGATTCAAAGAAAGCAATAAGAGTCCCTCCCTCAGTGGGAGAAATTCTCTTTGTTCTCTCAATCAATGTACTGTTCTCTGAAAATTATGGATCAACTCTGCATAACTGGGAACCCATACCTCTAAGTATTAATACCAATCCCACTCCCAGGGCATCTTATTGTCCTTTACCTTAAAATATATATATATATATATATACACACACACACACACACACACATCCTAGAACTATGGGTACCCCATCATCCGCCATGCTTCTGAGTGTGAAGTCTGTAAAATACATGTTGATTCTCAGGTAGTTTAAGGGCATGTGCATGCCAAAACTGACAGTGGCTCATCAAACAGCCATCATGAGAACACGGATCACGAATCTTGCTTCTCTTTAGACAGTTTGTTCAGAAAAAATTAGCTGCCTGAAGCAAAGAAAATACCCAGCTCATACGTGTGTGTCACTTCCATTATTTACTCATCACGGCTAAGCGGCACACCAACACATAAGTCAGGTCCAATTATGCACCTTACAGGCCATTGGTTTTTATGATTTAATAACCACGGGCCCCATTTTGCTTTCTTCAACCTCCAGAATGGCTGTTTTCTGTGAATGAGAGTGAGTGGTCTTTCTCCACTGATGCCTCCTGTCTCTGCCTACAGGCATGACAGGAGAGGAGACTGATGGGGAGGAGGGCAAGAGGGATAAAAGGTAGCAAGGATGTCTGAGATTTTATAAGTAGACTAGGGAACCAAAGAACATCTACCATCCTGTTCAAATGACTGTGTACAGAATCTCCCCCACACTGCTAAGAGGATACGAGCTCTGGGATCAGATGCCTTGGATTTAGTTCCTGGCCTGTCCATGTACTGTGCACAGTGGACATAGAATTCACCCTCTCGGCGCCTCATTTCCTCGGTTCTCATGACCTATCTTACCTTCCCTATTGGTAGCATGTCATTACTTGGCCATTCCCTCCCCCTGAAAACCCCTTCCTGGGAGAGTCAGAGGAGCTGCCAAAGACTGGGCAGACAGCTGAGGCACATCTGAGGAGGGGACATTTAAGCAGAGCCTGGACTACAACAGCAACTCAGCTGATTTGCCACAGTCATAGTGGGTATATTCACTTTCTGTGACTGTTTTAACAAATCACCACAAACCGGGGGACTTGAAACAGAACCTGATGCTTCCCTGGCTCTGTGACCCCAAGTCCAGCATTAAAGTGGCAGTGCTGACCCCCCTCCAAAGGCTCTCAGGGAGTCTCTGGTGGTCCAGGTGTTTTCGGCTTGTGGCTGTGTCACTACAATCTCCACGCCCATGATCACATGGCTTCCTCCTCTTCTCTG